>NW_027530179.1:6515220-6560932 GCF_008692635.1 Crocuta crocuta
AAGGCAGGGAGGGGACGGAGGCTGGGGGAGGGCAGGGAGGGACAGCATCAGACTGGCAAGGCGGGGAAGGGGTGGCAGAATTCTGTGACCTACCGGCTGCAGAGGGAAGAGCGAAGACTCCAGAGTGTTTAGCCACGTGATGGGCAGAATGACAGGATGCCGGGAAGGCCTGCGGCCTCGGCCCAAGGCAAGCCCATCTCCTTGTGAAAGCGGAGGAGTGTTGGGGGCCACCCACAGCTGGGTGGGTCAGGAGGAAGAGCTGGCAAAGGAAAGGGAAACCGAGAGGTAGAATAACAATGAAAGGGCACTGATGTCACGGAAGCCAAGGGAACTCCTCTGAAGGAGGGGCCAGCCAACAAGGTCACACGTCAAGGGCGAACGCTGGGCTGGACTTCACTGCGGGCCCCATCCTAGGGATGGCCCAGCGAGCAGTGAAAGGGGCAGTGAAAGGGGCCACAGGCGCTTCCCCCTAAGATCTCTCTCCTCATACCAGGAAATCCGTAGTCTCCTTAATAATCTGTTACAGATCCGTTTATTCATAAACTGATCAAAATCCTTCATAAATATTGTTGTCCCTCTGTCTATTCATCAAGGAATGGACGAGAGCAGTGATTAGCAGGCTTAGCCTGCCTCACTGTCACCCTCTGTGCCACTGGTTGTTTCTAGCTCCCTCCTTCTCCCACCTGTAGGGATCCCTTCGCACAAAGTAGTGCTCAAGGCATTTGACGAACAGAAGCGTGTATGGTCATGAAGCAAGAGCGAAAGGTAAAAAGCATCAGCCCGGGTGAGGGGAGAATGCTGGGCACAGACTTCAGCTCTGTGACTCAGCAGCCACGTGGACTGCATTGCCACTGACCTCCCTGGGCCTCCATGTCCTCACCTGAAAATGCAGACAGTAAGAAAATCTGTTATTGAAGTAACTGTGAGGAGTAAATGAGTAAATACGTGTAAAACAGTGATCAGCAAGAGTTAAGTTCTCAGATAGTAGGGGTTTTTATTTTATTTTTTTTAATATGTATTTATTTTTGAGACAGAAAGAGAGAGCAAGAGCTTGAGCAGGAGAGAGGCAGAGAGAAGGGGACACACAGAATCTGAAGCAGGCTCCAGGCTCTGAGCTGTCAGCACAGGGCCTGGCATGGGACTCGAAATCACGAACTGCGAGATCATGACCTGAGCCAAAGTCGGATGCCTAACCAACTGAGCCACCCAGGTTCCCCAGTACTAGTTTTTAAGCATAATTTTTAAAGCAACAGAAAAAAGGAAAATCTGGCAATGGTATAATATCATCATTTATAAGTCATAGTTACAGACATTCTCATCAAATCTTCCTGACAAGGTATCATAATTATCCCATTTTATAGAAACTGGTTTGGTAGTTTAGTGATTTGCCCCAGATTTCACAGCCGGTAAGTTGTGGGGCCATAAATACAAACGTCAGCAAGTTTTGTTTTACTGACTCACATGGCCGGCCTCTCAGAGCAGCTCTAGGATTCTAGAAAAACGAAGTTCAAGTCTGTCAGTTCCTTTTACGCTTGTTTCCCGAGAAGGCCAGGCCAGTTTTGTTACTGGTTTCTGTTTTCACTGGTTACTGTTTAACGACCCCTTGGTCAGAAACAAAGGCAAGGGGCTTGCTGAGTATCCCTGCCCCCACCCAGACTGGGGCTGCCCACCCAGGAGGAAGGGGCATATTTCTCAGTGACCAGCAGATGGACTGGGTGTACACTTATGAGACACTTAATTTTGATCTTGATTCAAGCACAATAACTATTAAAAACAAACAGAAGCATTTTTGAGACAACTGGAAAAATTTGAATATAAATTCAAATGAAATAACAAACTCACCATTCATTTGTTAAGAATGATATTGACATGGTGATTATTAAAAAAAAGTCTATGGGGCACCGAGCCTGGGTGGCTGAGTCAGTTAAGTGTCCAACTTTGACTCAGGTCATGATCTCAGTTCTTGGGTTTGAGCCCAGCGTCGGGCTCTGTGCTGACAGCTCAGAGCCTGGAGCCTGCTTCAGATTCTGTGTCTCCCTCTCTCTCTGCCCCTCCCTTGTTCATGCTCTTTTTCTCAAAAATAAATAAACATTAAAAAAATTTAAAAAGTCTGTCAACCCACACAAATCTGCCCCAACACAAAAACTAATTTTTTTTTATAAATTTTTTTTTAATGTTTTATTCATTTCTAGGAGAGAGAGAGAGAGAGAGACAGCGTAAGCAGGGGAGGGTCAGAGAGAGAGGGAGTCACAGACTGAAACAGGCTCTAGGCTCTGAGCTGGCAGTCAGCACAGAGCCGGACGCCGGGCTCGAACCCACGAACCGCGAGATCATGACCTAAGCGAAAGTCGGACGCTTAACCGACTAAGCCACCCAGGCGCCCCAAATTAAGTTTTTTTAAACGTAATCTCTACACCCAACGTGGGGCTCAAAGCCACAACCCTGAGATTGAGAGGTGTGTGTTCCACCGACTGAACCAGTCAGGTGCCCCTAAACCTCACATCTTAGATAAAAATGTACTCAAAACAGATCAAGGACTAAAATGTAAAACATAAATCTATAAACATGTTACCAAAAAATAGAAGATTTTTGGGAACTAGGGCTTGGTGAGTAGTCTTTAGACCTGAAAAACTCAATACACCTAAAACCTAAAACCTTTTTATGTAAAAACCTAAAAATACCCATAAAGGAAAACACTGACAAATTGGTCTTCAGAATAAAAAACTCTGCTTTGCCGAAGAGCCTGTGGAGAGGACACAAAGGCAAAGCTATGGCGTGGGAAAGTGCTTGCAAACCACACACCTGACAAAGTTCTCGTATCTAGAATTAGGAAATCTCAAAACGAAAGAGACAGTCCAATGAGATTGTTCAAATTCAATAGGCAAAAGACTCAAATGGATTCCACCAGATAGTAAATAAGCACATCTAGCTGTTAGAAAAATACAATTTAAGGTCACAATGAGATATTATTATACACCCATCAGAATGGCTAAAGTTAACAAAAAAGAGTAACAGCAAATACTGGTGACGATGTGGAGAAACTGCATCAGCCACACACTGCTAGGAGGACCGCAGGATGGCACAGCTACTCTGGGAAAGTTTTCAGTTCTTCTTACCATTAAATGTGCCGTTACCACAGGACCCAGCGATTGCATTCTTGGATGTTTATTGCAGAGAAATGAAACTTATGTTTACCTAAAACCCTATACACAAATGTGCATAGCTGCTTTATTCACAATAGGCCCAAACTGGACACAAGTCTCAATGTTCCTCAAAGTGTGAATGGTTAAACAGACTGTGGTATATCCATATCAGGAAGTAGGACTCAGCAATAAAACCAAAGGAACTACCGATAACACACAACCTTGGATGGCTACGTTACATGCTGAGTGAAATTGAAAGGTTATAACTTTATGGGGCGCCTGGGTGGCTCAGTCGGTTAAGCGTCTGACTTCAGCTCAGGTCGTGATCTCACGGTTTGTGGGTTTGAGCCCTGTGTCAGGCTCTGTGCTGACAGCTAGCTTGGAGCCTGGAGGCTGCTTTGGATTCTGTGTCTCCCTGTCTCTCTGCCCCTCCTCTGCTCACGCTCTTTCTCTCTTGAAAAATAAACAAAAAAAGGCTGTAACTTTATGATTCTATTTATATTAACAATCTTTATTCCCCCAGTAAACTCTATGCCGAATGTGGGGCTTGAACTCAGATAAAGAATTGCATGCTCTGACTGAGCCAGCCAGGTGCCCGCATTTATATATTGATAGTCTTTATATAAAATTATAAAGATGGAGACCAGAAGAGTGGCTGCCAGGGGTTAGGGATGGGGGAGAGGTGGGTGTGCTTATGGAGAAGCAGCATAATGCAAGTAGTGGTGTTGATGGAAATGTTCTATATCTTGACTGTGGTCATTGTTTTATGAACGTGCACATAACCAAACCGCACAGAACTGCGCACACACACATGACAAGGTAAAATCCGAATAAACTCTGTGGGTTGTTATACAAGATGCTACCGCTGGGTGGAACTGGACAAAGGGTACATGGGGCCTCCCTGAACACTTGTTTTGTTTATTTTTGAGATGGGGGGCAGGGGCAGAGAAAGAGGGAGACAGAGGATCTGAAACAGGCTCTGCGGTGACGACAGAGAACCTGATGTGGGGCTTGAACTCATGAACTGTGACATCTTGACCTGAGCCCAAGTCGAATGCTTAACCCACTGAGCCACCCAGGCGCCCCTGAACGATTTTGTTCTTGCAACACCCTGCGGATCTCTAATTTTAAAAGTAGAAAGAAAAAAAAGGTCCTTCAGAGTGAGATGCATGATGACCTAGATGACACAGGTCTTGGGTTCGCTTTAAAAAAAAAACTCCAGGAAGCAAAAATAAAGGAAAAACAAGTGGGAGAAATCAATGAAACAGAATTGAAAAGATGTCGGTAGGGGCACCTGGGCGGCTCAGTCAGTTAAGCATCCGACTTCGGCTCAGGTCATGATCTCACAGTTTGTGAGTTCGAGCCCCGCATCGGGCTCTGTGCTGACAGCTCAGAGCCTGAAGCCTGTTTCAGATTCTGTGTCTCCCTCTCTCTGACCCTCCCCTGCTCATGCTGTCTCTCCCTCTCTCTGAAAAATAAATAAAACAAACAAAACAAACAAACAAAAAATCGGTAAGTGTTGATGCTGGGTGAAGGATATTCAGGGAAAGCATGTATACTTTCCTCATTCTGTGTTTGAGAATTTCCCAAATAGAAAGTTTTATATGGTTCCCAGGGGTACTTGGTTCAACAGAAGGACTAAACCTTATCTGTCTACACAGTCTTACTCATGGCTAGAGCTTCTGAATACAAATTAAGTTCAAAGTATATCATTCTGTTTCATTTGCAAAGTTTTTATTAGGACCTTTTATGAAGAGCTCATAAATCATATTCTTCATCTGGCTCTGCTTACTGCTTTTTCCCTCTAACGAGTCTCCCAAAGTTATAAAAAATAGAAATTTATAAATACACATGGAGAGTTATGCACAGTTTGTACACGACAATGGTAGGGTCAGTGTTTCCAGCTGTCTAATCATTCCCCAGGGCCTCTCATCCAGAACGGAACAGCGGATTCTGAAATCTCGACAGCGGAAATGGCAACTCTGGCCCAAAGCCACCGCCCCCCTCAGCATGACGGCACTGGGCAGGTGTTGGTTTTGGACAGCACTGGCGAAAGAGGAACTGCAGAAACGCCAACGGGGATGGCTGCTCTGTGAGCGGGGGACAGCAAGCCGGGAAGGTTTCGGCCCTGCATCTGCCACGGCTCCAACCCGGGCCTGTACTTAAGCTCCACGGGCCAAGAATCGCCAAGGGCCGAATCAGAGACTCGGCCCAGGCCCAACCTGCCTGCGGCCAACTGGAAGAGTTCCAGGCTGCTAGGGGCCTGAAAGACGCTTCCTTGGCCCAGAGCTGGGAACCCCAAATGTCCCCCTAGTCTGCTGTCCTCAGTGACTCCCCAGCAGCTCTTTCCTTCCAGGCGATGGGATGGAACGCCTGGGGCAATAGTGAGGCCAGAGGCACATGGCTGCGGCCGCCACGTTTTTTTGTTTTCAAATCCACCAAGAGCATGATGGAGAGAGGACTCTGGAAGCGGAGCACAAGGAACGTTCAATACGGACCTTAGGCCACGAACTCAGAGGACTCCTTGTCTATCCTGTGTTAACTTGCAGGTGTCCCTGGCACTGTTCTTCTTTGGACTTGGGTTTTTAAATCTCTTCCTTTGGAGACCAGCCAAAGGGTATCAGCTTACCTAGCGTCTTCCTTACCATTTGTGTGTTTTTGGTTTGGAGGGTACATCAAAGATGAAGCTTCGCTCCCCAGGAGGAAAAGAGGTTGGACAGATTCAGACCTGCTTCTGGAAGAACACCCTGGCCTGGCCTGCAGGCTCCTGCAGGCTCCTCTCAGCCCACTCAGAAGGCGGGGCCCCGGCCTTCTGTCCAAACCAGCCCTCCAGCGGACCGGCGGCCCATCCTTCAAACTCTCACCCTGCCTCCACCCCCGCCATCAAATCCCTTTCCTATTGTTTATGATCAGTCATTCTTCTACAAGTCACGGTTTAATCTATCCACTGATTTAGGCTCTTGTCAGAGAAAACTTCTTTTCCCGGGATGGGGCAGGACTTGGAAGTTCCCATGCACACATCCCTCAGGGGAACGGTAAGTGACAAATCTCTCAGGGGAGAGTGCAGCCCGGCTTTATGGGAGCGTGAGAGAGTCAGGGCCGCCCTGCTCCTCCTCTGCACGTAGCACGCCTGCGCACTCTGCCTGACGCTGCCGGCCCCAGGTCGACGCCGTGATGGGTGGGCCACCTGTTTCCAAAAGGCTGAGGGAGGGCAAAGTCACCTTCCATCAGCTCGCAGGGCACGTGGAGCCCAGCTGAAGAGAGAAATGAGATTGAGGTTCTGGGGCAATAAATTGGCGCCACATGTTGTCAGTGAGTCAGTAAGAGGAGCCCAGGTAGCCTGAACTACAGACGAGTCAGGCAGTCTTTCCAGCAGGAGGCATGGCAGACAAAGAATCTTTTCTTTCCTGCCACCTTTCCCGGCCTCCCAGGTTTCAGAGGAGTCAAGTCCTATGATAATAACGGAAGTCACTGGCTGCTCCTGCCCCCTCCATGGGACGGCCAGCTCGTTTAAGAAAAGCTGATTGTCACTGTCGCGTCCTGCTCCACCCAAATATCCAGTGAAAATAGGTCATCTTAATATGGAGTCTGCTATGAAAATCATGCCCAGTCACATCCGGCCGCCTGGGCTTGACCTTGAGGAGGGCACAGTGGCTTTAACAGCCCCAAGAGAGTGGTATCCGCGTCTCTGTTCAAGGCAGGCTTCCTTCTCGGCTCACGAGAGGGACCTAGAAAGAAGAAGAATTCATGGAGCCTGCCCAGTGGGGGCCCCACCTGCTGTGCTTCTATGGGGACAGCGCCAGGGCTTGAGGGCTGGTCCCCGGGCTGCAGGACACTCAGCCTCTTTGCAAGAAGAGGTACGTATTGGGGAGTGGGGGGAGGGCAGATGAGTGAGGCAAGGAAAAGGGAAAAGCTTTCCTCTCACCGGAGGAGCTTTCCCCAGGTTTCAGACCCACTGGGGAGCCTCTCTTTCCTGCCAAGGAGCAGAGAAGGCCACCTTGGTTGGCCGGAGAAGCCTCTCTGCACCCCCGCCTCCAACTCACTTCTTCCTGCGAATCTTGGGTTTCTTCACGGGTCGCAGGTAGGGGTTATCGATGATGTTCTCCTCGCCATTCCGGCTTCCCGACAAGGAGGGGTTGTGCTGCAGGACAGAGGTGTTCTCCTTCTCGGCTCCAGATTCCTCCTTTGAGCAAAAGCCAAAACAAAGCAAAATACCAATGGCGTAAGGAAAGAGATCATTCATGCCCATCGTAAGCGTTGCTTGCGTCAAGAAATTAGAAGCCCCCGGATGAGCCCCGGATACACTTTCTGATATACCTATCTCTGCCCCAGATGAGATGAGGCCCAGGCAGGGGCTGGCTATCAGAGGAAGACGAGACCAATGGCCTAGGCACAGGGGGCCACCGAACACAAAACTTTGAGCCTCTTGAGAAGGCAGGGGCATGAGTTAGAAGACAGTCCTGGCAGGGAGTCAGGGGCTAACAGTTACATGTTCAAGGAGGAAACCCAGTCTGTGGGGAGATAAAGACAAAGAGAAGTGACCTTGATGCTTCGCAGGACACAGGGCCAGAACAAATCGTGTGCATAGGGAATCTCCCAGACCAAACGGAACGAAAACTGTAATCGGTTTCCTCTGAATATCTGGTACCTGCAACAGGTACCAACAATCACACTGCAGCAGAGGTCAGAAACTTCTGAGCCCTGAGGGTTCCCGCCAAGGCCAAGCAGGGTATATGCAGGAACCAAGGACACAGCAATGACAATCCCCATCGGTGACCTGGGGGTCAGGACTTTCGCTCTTTGCTTTTTGAGGAAAGCCATCTGGGAGAAAAGTTTATAGGTTTACACGTATCCAACACGATCCCAATTAAAACTTTTTATTTGTAATTCGTAACTGGTTCTAGGAATATGGATGACTGACTCTCCTTTTCCGCATTTATACTCTCTTCTATTTCCCACGTTTTTTAAAAAATGAGCACAAGCTGCAGGGGAAAGGGGAGAAAAAAGAAAATCACACAATCATACCAAGGACTTGACCTAGAAGGCAGGCCTGAGAGACTGTAAGTGATCAGAAGCTGGTGGGGCTGCGCCCCCTGGTGACAGGCCAAGGGTTCTGCCACTGAGGTTCCCGTTAGGTAACTGTGGCGAAAGGGCCTGACCTCAACCAGGAAATTCTGTGGTCAAGACAGCAGTGTGGAGAACAGCAGGCTCTCCCACAAGGGGCAGCAGGCCTAGGCCAGGGACCTCTGTCAAGGCCAAGTGCGCCTGCAGAAACTGTCTCACTTCTAGGTTCGGCCGCTCGCCCCTCCCTGTCCCACCAATTCTGTTCTCCCCAAAGACCCAGTTCCCCCAGGGTCCCTGGGCTTGTCCTCTCCAACACCTGGTCCGGCAGGGACCACACAGTGACCTAGAGCTGTCGTGGACCTTCCGGAGGCTCTGATGAAAGCGGGTGCTCCACGGTCAACCTAGCTCATGGCGGACACGAGGTCTGACCGTGACCAGACCTGCCTGGGATGTTTGGCTCCCAATCTTTCTGAAGTTCTGAACGGCCTGATTTCCTTCCCTGCCGTCCTCTCTTTACTGCAACCACCCCCATCCTCAAAGTTGCTGACAGTTCACCTCAACCCTGCCTCGAGTGTTTCCTGAGATGGTAAGGATGGAAGGGGAGAGTCGGGGGTGGGGAGAAGCCAGCCCTGGGACCTCTGCCGGAGGCCCCGAGGCCCCCTCTGCTAGGCTCACATGTCTCACAGGGCCAGGATGGGGGTCCCGAGTCGTGGGGCAACAGCTGCTCTTCTCCCAAGCAGAGCTGCAAATGCCACTTTCTTGCCTCCTTCAGGGACAGGCAGCCTTGAGATAGGGAGGGACAGGAGTAGATAAAAGTCAAGTACCAAACTCATGGGGATTTGTTTAAAAACGGTAGGCGCGGAAGAGTCCTTTGGAGCCCGCGGAGGCCAGAGCGTGTGAGCCCCGGCGAGCCCCACATGCCCTGGGGGTGACCGAGGCCCCTCACAGCTTCCAACATGGTGTCCACGCCAGCGACTGCCATGTGGGCCTCGCTGCCCCGACTGCTCTCCTGACCCCCAGGCTCGCGTAGCCACCTGCGCCCTTGACATCTCCTGGTGTCAAGGATGCACCTCAAACTTCTGTGCCAGAACCTGAACTCCGGCCCTTCCCCTGTGCCCGGTCTTCCCACAGTCCTCCCGCGGCCACCCCATCCTTCTAGCTGTTCAAGCCCAAACTCCGCAGTCATCCTCGCTTTTCTCAGACCCCCCACGTCCAATGTGTTAGGGTAGCTTGTTGGCCTTAACCTTCAAAGTACGGGTGGAGGCTGAGCACTGCCACCCTCCTGACTGCAGTCGCCCTCTTGGACCCACACTGTCTCTCCCTCAGACTGCGGTGGCAGCGTCCTAACTGACATCCCCATAGTCAGTGCTCCCTGAGGAAGTTCCGACATGTCCCTCCTCTGTTCCACAACCCCCCCCAACACGCCCATCTCACCCGATTAAAAGTCAGCTCTTAAAGCTGCCTGTGGGGTCCTACCTGATCTGACCTCTACCTCTCTCCCCCTGCCTCCCTCAGCCACAGCCACACTCACCTCTGTGTTGTTCCTCAGGGCCTTTGCACTGGCTGCTCCCTTCCCAGAACACTCTTCCCCAGATAGCCACATGGCTCACTTGCTCACTTCCTTCAAGTCTCCTGTCAGATGTCTCCTTCTCAGTGATGTCTACCTCGATCACCCGATGTAAAACTGAACCCCCTTCCTTTCACCCTGGGTCTTACCCTACTTGGTCCCCTTGCGCCGACAACAGCATCTTCACCTTTAATACACAGTAAGTCATTTATTTATATGTTAACATTTATTGTTGTTGCCCCAGTGCCGACACACGGGCTCCCAAAAGGCACGTGTTCTGTTTGCTCTATTTGCACCCACAACAGTATCTGACACACACCGCACCAAATAAATACTTGTTGAGTAAACGAGTGGCACGTTATTCGTTAAGAGCACAAGTTTAGACCCCGGTATTGTTTGCGGAAGGCCGCTGGTTCAGACATACAGGAAGAGAAAAGTCTCTTACACACTAATGTCAAATGCACAGCCCCTTTAGGAAAAACCAGAACCAGGTGACAGGAAGTAACTCCTGGGCAATGGTCTTTGAAGGAGGTGCTGCCATGGACACACAAAAGAGTAAGTTAAAATACTAGTTATTTAATTCACCATAATGACATCCGTAAACGCTATGGATAGAAAACACAGACATCTACGGGGAGCTGGTTAAATTTGATGGTTACATCCAGACAATGGGCTACGTGAAGCCCGAAAGAGGGCGGAAGAGGCCGCGGTACACATATGGGACGGCCACATCGATAAAGGGACACAGGAAGGGAGACCCGTTAGTGATCTGCTATTTGTGGGCATGACGACAAGGAGGCCATGTCTCCAGAGGGACACACGAGAGACCGGTGGCACCGGCTGCTTCCCAGGAGACAGCGTGGATGGACAGCAAACATGGGCAGCATAAGCACTTCTTACCCAAACATTTTTTCTACATTGTGGCTTTTCAAACGCAGGCTTATGTTCGCCAGTTCGACAAAATGCCATTAACAAGTCCATCTGACTGTATATAAATTGTTGCTAGAATCCTTTCCTTGGGGTCTTTTTATTTATGTACTTTTAATAGAAGAGCAAGTGGTCGTACAGCCCGAGACAGTGGGGGTGGGGGCGGGAGGGGGTGAGGGAAGCAACGGGTGCCATGAGCTGAGCTGCTGGGCACCTGCAGTTCGCTGCTGAGTTAGCTGCTCCTCCTACTGCGTGTGCTTGGGAAGAACCGGACTCATAAGTTACGTATGGCAACCAAATCACAGTCTCTGGAGGGCAGCGCAGTCTGGATCTGAAGCCGGCCCATCTGACTCTGAGGGTCACGGCTTCCTAGTCCTTGCTGTCTGACTTGGGCTCCAAGCAGCTGCCAGCCTTCAATTCAGCCCATGCCCGCTCACTGCCATGACCTCACCTATGTCATTACCTGGGGCGTTGGAGGACACATCCGCAGGCCCTTTAACTACTTTGTACTTACAAAGGGAAGGTGATGTCTGCTTAGAAGATTCCTTCTCCTCCTAGGGTGGACCTCACTTTAGTCCACGACCCAATCACCATAGTCCACGACCCAAGACCAAATTAACTGAGTCCGAAACAGAAGCGCAGAATACCAAGTTCCTCTGCTTTATGTGAAGCCAAGGGCTTCCAGCCCTAATTCTGAAAGGAATAATCCAACATTAAAGCAACGTGTATTCAAGCAAGGAGGCCCTTCGGCACGTACCAGAGAGCAGGCACCCCGCCCCTGCACCTTGGGGCTGTCGGCGACCACAGGCCTCACGGAACCTTAGAGAACACGGGAACTGCCTGGTCCAACGACAGCCACCAAGGCCTCCTGTGCTTTGAAGCCAGGGCCAGGGCCAGTCTTAAAGGATGGATGACTATGGTCACCTGACCATAGGGTCCTGCAGGCCTTAGAGGCATTTGAGCTTTAGCCATTCTTTGGCTCTACTTGGCACTTTCTCGCAAAGACTCAGGAACAAGAGTGGGGTCTCGTCCTCTTACGTGCGGAGCACAGCACGCTGCTCACGGGACGAGAACCCCCACAAGTCCGAGGAGCGCATCTCTCCCGCCTCAGTCTCTGCCCACGCACTCTTACCTCCTCCCCTGGGAACGGAATGCCCGTGACCAGGCCAACCCCTCCACCTCGCTTCGTCCCCTAGATCCCTTACCCTCTCACCTACCAAAGGACATCATTCCAAAATGTTTCTTTCTCTCCTGCATCCACTTTTCCTCTCTATCAGATCATTCCCATCAGCATACTGACATCCTGTTATTTCTTTAATCTTAAAGAAACAAACAAAAGTAAATATACCTCTCTTAACTCCTTCACATTTCCCCTTTGGCCACCACCCCATCCTTTTCCTTCCCTTTACAACAAAATTCCTTGAAACGATTGTCTATATAAGCGCTGTCCAATGGAACTTGCTGCAATGACATAAACGTTCACATCTGCACTGCCCTGTGTGGTAGCCGTTAGCCACAGGTGGCTATTCGAAAAGTGGCCAACGTGACTAAAAATCAGAATTTTTAGTTGTATGTCATGTGCATCGTTTATTTATTTATGAAGATATTATTTTTAAGTAATCTCTATACCCAACGTGGGGCTTGAACTCACAATGCTGAGATCAAGAGTCACACACTGCACAGAATGAGCAAGGTGGGAGCTCTGAATTTCAGTGTAAATAGACACGTGGCTACCGTAATGGACCGCACAGTCTATACTTACGGAGTCCAATTTCTCTTGTCCTTTTTCACCTCACCCACGGCCAAGGTACGCTCATGGTTTTAAACACGATCTAGGCGCGTCTGGGTGGCTCAGTCGGTTAAGCGTCCGACTTCGGCTCAGGTCATGATCTCACGGTTTGTGGGTTTGAGCCCCGCGTCGGGCTCTGTGCTGACAACTAGCTCAGAGCCTGGAGCCTGTTTCAGATTCTGTATCTCCCTCTCTCTCTGACCCTCCCCTGCTCATGGTGCCTCTCTCTTTCTCCAGAAATAAATAAGACCTTAAAGAAAAAAATTAAACACGATCTACATGCTGATGAGCCCCAAGTTCCCATCTCTGGCCCTAACAGCTCCCCACACCGCAACCCCGACATCCATCTTGCCACCCAACGTCACCACCTGGCTAACAAGCATCTCAAAGCCACCCTGCTTAACCAGAACCCGTGCCTTTCCACCATCCTCTGGACCCCCCTCCCCCCCAGGTCTTCCCTATCTTGGCTGAAGGCAACTCCATATTTCCCATTGTTCAAGCAAAACACCTTGCATTTCTCTTTGGCTAGCTTCCCCGCACATCTCACACCCATGCTGTCGCTTGGCTCTGCCCTGAACACAGTCTAGAATCTGACCAAATGGTCTATCTGACCGTGTCTCATTATCTTCACTTGTACTGCCACCTGTCAGTTTACTGCGGAGACTCCTTACTGGAGTCTGAGAAGCAGAGAGCTGCTTCTGCCCTTACCTTCCACTGCCCACTCTCAGCATAGCAACCCGACTGACCCCGTTAGCAAACCTACATCAGACCCCGACTCTCCTCCGCTCAGCATTCCCGATGGCTCCCACCTTACTGAGCAAAAGCCCAGTGTTTAATACAGCCTTTAAGGCGTGACTCCCCAGGAACCCTGCCTTGTTCATGCCATCTTGATGGCACCGCTGTCCTTCAGCACAATGCCTCCCACCTCAGGGCCTTAGCATCTCCTGTGCCTTCTGCGAGGAGGACTCCATTCCCCAATATGTACAAGCCTTGTTCCCCTAAGGTCTTCACTCTGATGTCACCCTCCCAGGCACCCTATCCGGAACCACATTCCCTCATACCTTTCTACTTCCTGTCTCCTAATTTGTAATTTTTTCTTAGCTACATGAGGGCAGGAAATGCTGTCGATTTTGTCTCCTGCTAATTCCCCAGCACCTGGAACCGTGCCTGGCTGGCAGACACTTGTTCAGTGTTTGGCGAATGAATGACTAAATCCCCAGGACAGGGACTTGGGGACAGGGACATCTCTCAAGAGATGATCACGAGCCTGGTCTCAGGCTTCCGGAGCCACCAGGCTGAGGACCGTGCAGTAGGTAGAAGGCAGGACCCACCGTGCTGATATGAAGAGGGAGGTTCTCGGTGTCTGTCTGTTCATCTTGCTCCGAGGAATCTGTCTCTTCCATCTGTTGCATCTCCAGCTCCGATGGAAGGAGGGCCGTCAGGTAGGGGATGGTGAAGGGCCTGGCAGCGATCACTGGGAAATCGGAAGAGGGGAACAATTCCAGTCACGGGGCCCTTACAGTGGGCCGAGAGCCCCACAATTCCGCGAACCACAACAAGTAACAACAGTATGGCTAACCCACTCCAAACACTCACCCTGCGCCATGCCATGTCCTACATGGTATCTTTAATCCTCGCCTCCACCCTGTTGCGTACAATTGCCAGCTCCATTTCACAGGTGAGGAATGTGGGGCATGGAAAAGCGAGGTGACCCCCTCAAGCACATAGAAAGTGGTAGAGTGGAATCTCAACTTGGGCAATATGACCTCGGGGCCCACTTTTACCAAGTATAACCCAACTTGGACAGAGCTGGGGCTGCTTCCTAGCAAAGCATCAGCTTAGTGGCCTTATGCCCAAGCTCAGTTAACTCCTTAAGCTTCACATCTGAGCAAGGAGATTGATCTCTTCAGCCTAAAGGACTCAAGTCCAAATACTGGACTTGTCACCTCTCTGCATGTAAGTGTGTCCGCTGAGCTAAAGGGTACTTCAGGTAAGCAAGCATTCCAATTCTTCCAAAAAGCACTGATGAAAAGAAGAAATTATTAATTAAAAAAAATAAAAGAAATCATCTATGTGTATTTCTGCGGCAGAATGTGATTAGCAGGAGACATGCTAAGATTACCTTTGTTATGGCTCAGCCATGAGGTCCTGTGGTCAGAAAGAGCCGGGTTGAATTCTAACTACCAGCTGTGTGACTTGGGGCAAATGACCTCATTTCTTTTCTCTATAGGCCTTGGCTTCCTACGGTGGTGGGGATAACAGTTCCTAATTCATAAGCTGGTTTACGAGAGGATTTAATGAGATAATACAAGGGAGATGATGGGCGCAGCGCCCGGCACTTATGAACTGTTAGCGGCTAGTATTTGAGGGCCAGGCAGGCAGCAAGCATTCGATGGGGCCCTGCTGACTGAATTGATCGCCCAAACCAACCTGTCTGTTCACCTCTGAGAAGACCGAGATCTGTGGAGGTGAAGGAATGTGGGTGCACGGTGACGTGATTATGCAGAGATGGGAACTTCAGGGACGGGAAGGGCAAAGACTGGGGGATGGTCTGTAAGTGCCCTGCCCTCGATGACAATGTCACTTCCACTGTATGAGTCTGTCTGATGCCGAGGCCCAGTCACCCTCGAGGCAGCTTAAACCCAACCTCAAGCAGCTGCTGCCAACTAAGGCCGTAACGTTTTGCACTTATCAGCTGGGGGAAGGCACCGAAGACCTGGGAGAAGGAGCCAGAAGTGCAAAGAACAAGGTGCCCCCAAGACCAAGACAGAGCCCTCATTTCTTCCTACCATGCCAAGAGAAAGGGAAGATGGCGGGATTATTTCAAGTGCCAAGACAGGGTCCACAGAGGGGAGAGACTCTCACATGGAAACGTGCTGACGTCATCTTTGAAGAGACTCTGGGTCTCGCCCGTCTTTGCCATGAAGCGGGTGAGTGCTCGCTCCACGTCTCGTCTCTGGGACGCAGCCTTCTCCCGCAGGACCTGGTAGTCCGACACGGGCTCGCGGTACGTCTGCAAGGACAACAGCCAAGACGCTACAGTCGTGTCGATGGATCATCCTCGCTGTGGCCCCATCCTTCCGCCCTTTCAACGACCCAGTGACGTCAGGGAGAGCCGAGACCCCCAAGGGCATGGATGGGCAGAACGAAAATGATGAAACTATCGCTAATATTTGTTTTTAAGCTTAAAGCTTAAGAAACACACATTTACGATACCAAGTGCCCCTGGGCCTCCATTTAGGGGCTGTCACGTAAGGCAGAGGAGATGCAATCCTGAAGGGAGAGTGGGAGTCATCCCCCCAGGGAAGCCCCGACAGGGCAACCCAGCCCCAGCGGGGGAGTGTGACATCCTGCAGCATGCGAGTGGCTGCCACGGTGTCTCTTTGTTTTCCTACAGCAACCTTTACACAGTGGAGATGTTGTCCCGAGAGGGCCCCTCCAAGACCCACAGACTGAGGATATCAACACGTAAGTGTAAATGAACAAGAAAATGGTGCACTGACACTCCCCCCGCTCCCAATGATGAGCTTTTTGGCAATCACGTTACACAGTGAAAAATGACCGAGATCTCAGCAGAATGAGAAGTTAGCCAAAACATTTTAAATTGTAACGGTAAAGCTGACATTTTAATAATGACCAAAAAAGCAACTGCTCTTCGTGCCATGGAGATGGGCTTTTTAAAAGAGGTGTCGGAACCATACGGCAGTGTCGTCTAAAGCTGAACACGTGCGTCCCCGGTGACCCAGCCCTGCGACCCCTGGGTACATGTTCAGTTGAATGCAAATATATGTGCCCTAAAAGACATGCAACAGGTTGAACCTTATGTATAAAATTGCAAATATCTAACTGATTTACAAAAACTGCAGTTTCCCATGGTTTAACCGAATGCTAGAATGTTCACAGCAGCGCCATTTGTATAAGCTATGACCTGGATTACCTGAAGTACCAAAAGATTATGTGTACGTTGAATAAATTTAAGCTATACTCAGCAACGTGGAGGAGAATCTCACAAACATAATGTTGAGTGAAAGCAGCCACATAATTAATATAAAGCACAAACATAGACAAAAGAACTTACGGTGATAAAAATCAGATTACCTTTGAGGGCTGATCACTGAAGGGGAATGGGAGCCTTTTGGAATGCTGATTTATGGGTTTGTTTGTTTTGCTTTTGTTTAAGATTTTACTTTTAAGCAATCTCTGCACCTAATGTGGGGCTTAAATTTATAGTCCTAAGATCAAAAGTCACCCGCTCCAGGGGCGCCTGGGTGGTTCAGTTGGTTATGTGTCCAACTTCAGCTCAGGTCATGATCTCACAGTCTGTGGGTTCGAGCCCTGCGTCGGGCTCTGTGCTGACAGCTCAGAGCCTGGAACCTGCTTTGGATTCTGTGTCTCCCTCTTTCTCCTCCTCCCCGGTCATGCTCTGCCTGTCTCTCAAAAATGAATAAACATTAAAAAACAAACAAAAAAAAAGTCACTCACTCCACCTACTAAGCCAGTGAGGTGGCCCCTATGGTGTTTTGGGTTTTGGGGTTGTTGGTTTTTTTTGAGCTCTGGGTACAACTTCAACATGTACATGCACTTTGTAAAACTTCACCAAATTGTACATTTATCATTTGTACTTTTCTGTATGTTTGTGATACTTCAGTAAAAGTTTACTTAAAAAAAAGTACTGGAATCATTCCCACTGTTGTCAATGTTAACTCAAGTGTGTCACCCATACAAGCAGTTCCTCTGTCTATACTTAAACACAGAAACAAGTACAATTTGAGTGGACTGTGAACACATTTGTTATATACTTTAAAGTGCACAATCTGACAATTATCTTTTTAAATGTTATTTTGAGAGCGAGAATGAGCATGGGAGGGACAGAGAGAGAGAAAAAGAGAGAGAGAGAATTCCAAACTGACTCCATGCTGTCAGCATGGAGCTCAACGTGAGGCTCAAGCCCACAAGCTGTGAGATCATGACGTGAGCCCAAATCAAGAGGCGGATGCTTAACTGACTGAGCCCCCCAGGAGCCTCAAGATCTTACAATTATTTTTAAGATGACTGACATTCAAGAAGGTGGACATTTAACAGAAAGTTTTAAAAAAGATTCTTTAAAAAAAATTTTTTTTAACATTTATTCATTTCTGAGAGACAGAGAGACAGGGCATGAATGGAGGCGGGGCAGAGAGAGAGGGAGACACAGAAGCCGAAGTAGGCTCCAGGCTCCGAGCTGTCAGTACAGAGTGCAACATGGAGCTCAAACTCACAAACCGTGAGATCATGACTTGAGCTGAAGTCGGACGCTTAACCGACTGAGCCACCCAGGCGCCCCTAAAAAAGATTCTTGAAATAATTTGTACATGAGAATGAAAAAAATGAGTTTCATGATTTTTTTTTCCAAATGACTTAGATTTAATCATCGGAAGCAAACTAAGTGGAAAGCTTACAACAGAGAAGAATTTTGCAAATTGAGCTGGGTCAGAAAGGGCCTGGGCCGCCCCTCAACCTGATCCCTTCCAAACCAAGACATCCACAGTGTCCCTGGCAGTCTGGCTCAGGGAAGAAGGAGACTCTGCTGGCTCTGTGCCTTGAGGAGCGTTAAGGGCAATCGACGATGCTACCTATCATTGTAATGTACCCTTTTCAACTATGAGAGCTGTAAAAGTTCCAGAACAAACTAATTTTAGAATCAGACCTCCAGGGGCGCCTGGGTGGCTCAGTTGGTTGAGTGTCCGACTTCAGGTCAGGTCGTGATTTCATGGTTCATGAGTTCGAGCCCTGCGTCAGGCTCGCTGCTGTCAGCGTAGAGCCTGCTTCAGATCCTCAGTCACCACCCTGCAACCCCTCTCAAAAATAAATAAACATTAAAAAAAGAAAAAGAATCAGACCTCCAACTTACTAGTCCACCAAGTGTTAAACAAAGATTTCAAAAAATAAGAAGCAGAGGCAATCGCACAGTTGTCATTATAAAGGAGGGGACAAGTTTCCTGAACCTTTCATACGGGTGAGATGATCTTTAAATGCATATTATTTTGGTATAGTGTTACACTATACTATTAGTGTAGAAACTGAATACTGGAATGCGTACTTAATATTTTTACTGAGAGAGATACACTATAAAAGACTGGGGGACTGTGGTAGGTTGAACTGTGTTCTTCCCTAAAAAGAGATTTGTTGAAGTTCTAATCCCAGTACCTCAGAATATGACCTTATTTGGAAATCGGGTCATCGTGAGATGTGATCAG
This sequence comes from Crocuta crocuta, assembly GCF_008692635.1. Lineage (NCBI taxonomy): Eukaryota > Metazoa > Chordata > Mammalia > Carnivora > Hyaenidae > Crocuta > Crocuta crocuta. The sequence continues at coordinate 6,533,947 of NW_027530179.1, forward strand.
TGAAGGTGAGGTCACACCGGAGTACGGCGGTACTGATCCAAGGTGACTGGTGCCCTTACAGGAGGATGGCCACGTGAGGAGTGATCCGGAGGGACTGCCACGTGAAGGCAGCTGGGATGCTGCATCTACAAGCCGAGGAACGCCAAAGACTGCCCGCAAACCACCCAAAGGTAGGCAGAGGCAAGGAAGGATCCTCCTACAAGGTGAGCCTGCCGACACCTTGATTTTGAACTCTTAGCCTCTTGAACCGCGTGTCAGACAATGTAGTTCTGTTGTCGGGGGCCACCCAGCTTGTGGTACATCGTTGCCACAGGCAGCCCTGGGACACTAATACAGGGACGACTGGTCAAGGGCAACGGCTGTGTTGTGATGGGGGCTGCCCGGCTCTTCCTGAGGTGTGGAGAAGTGTCCTGAGGACCTGCCCCAACAGCCTGCATGATGCCACATTTGCACCAGCACAAGGTAGTGTGTGGAAGACCCCTGGGCACAGTGCACCTTCCCAAGGCAACGTGAAACTGCCCGCTTGGCAAATGAAAACACATTTGAACCATGCAGAACATCATTCTCCTTTGCCAAGTGGTCTGTCAATGAGGAAAGACATTGTGAGTTCTGAACTACCCTTCTGCCGGTAAACCTTTGGACTCCAGTCTGATAGTCAGCAGGAACTGACTACTTCTGTATGTGCCATAGCTCCCCTTGTGGCCAAATCACTCACCGGAGTTTTGATGTAGGTGTGGGGGTCCGGGAACTCGGGAAAATGGCTGGGTATGTGCGGTGGGTGGGGTCGGTTCTGCCCTGCGGTGAGGGCCTTGGGGGTCACTGGTTGATTGGTCACTGGAGCTGTAACAGAGAGTCACAAGCGGTTACTCCTGCGCCCAAGGACCTGGGTCTCTACCCCATCCCTCCTTTGCTCAAAGTAAATGCTGGACCTCAACGTTCTCATTGCAGAGCAGACACCTTGTATTTCTATCAATCAAAGGTCTCTAATGACTTGAAGACCCGAGAAGGTCCCCCCAACAATGCGCGGCCCTGCTGGATGACCTGGATGGGGGCGGCCCCACACACAGCAATCTGCCGGCGTGCCTCACAGGTACGTGGGTGGGTGGCTGTGACAAGGACTATATAAGGGAGCATGCTGAGGAACTAAGGAAGTTGGGTGGGCTAAGGAATGGTCTTTTCACAGAACCCAGATAACAAGGACAGACACAGAGCCAGGGTGTTGTCAGTGTGGGCTAATGAAAGCAAGAGGGGACTGAAAACGGCCCTTTCTGCTGTGACTCTGAGTGAATTTCTGAAAAGGGTGCCAGCATGAACAGAATGCTGAGAAAAAAATCCAGTATATTCTCCCTAATGTCCTACAAGCCCAAACTAGTTACTCCCAAGCCCGTTTAGCGAAGACAGAGGTCATCAAACTTTTTGCATAAGGGACAGAGTAAATATTTTAGGTTTTGCAAGCCATCTAGTCTGTGACAACTACTTAACACTGCTGTTACAGCATGAAAGCCATCACGGGTAATAAGTAAACACGGCTGTGTTCCAATAAAACTTTATTTACATAAACAGGTAGTAGGCCACATTAGCCTGTAGGCCACTGTTCACATGATTTAGGGGAAGAATGAGAATTTTCGCATTTTTCAAAGAGCCTTTTCTGGAGCCGAAGCACAAGAGCCACAGCAACACCTCTGAGACGGTGTGCCTTTCTGGTGACTAAATTTGTACTCCAATCCTGTTCATCTCAATAGAGATCATATTACATGTAGCCCCAGACAATGGAAGGGAGCCTGTAGCAAGCAAGCAGCTACAAACCGATCCCCATCGTGTTCAATGAATTCATCCCACAGCTATTTATTGAGCACTCGCTGAGTACCTCAGTTTGAAGTCACTTACGGGCAGTGATGACCATCCTCTGAGACCGTTTTGCATAAGCAGGGAGAGTGTCCACATTGAAACCTAAGAGACAGGAAAGCTGAAATCACTGTCCAGGCCCCTGGCTAATGACCATGGAAGGGAAGTCATGCTGCGGTGGGAAAGTTTCAACTCGCAGCTCGAGGGCTCTGCTGCCACTGGGAAGCAGCTCTAGCACAAGCCCCCAACAGGAAAGGAGGGGGTCAGTGATGGGGTTCAGAGGAACCCTCTCTCAAGCTAAGAGCAAACCAGGAGACGCACGAGGGAACTCAAGAACACTCGGCAGATGTGGCTCATGCCTGGGGACCCTTCTTTCTCTCCTGACTCCAACTCGGTTGCACAGAAGAAGGGGAAAGTGGAGATGTACTCACCCATCTCGACCAGCGTGACCACGATATCTGACAGCGTGGGCTGGGTCCTGGCTGTGTGCTCACAGTAGGACTTGGCACTTCTCCCGATTTCTGAAATGTCTAGGAAAGGACCAAAGACATAAGGTCTTACTCTCGGTTCCTGAGAAGTACAGTACAGAATTATCCTAAGGGGCCAGCAAGTCCACTCCTGGGCATACACCCAAGCAAAGAGAAAGCAGATACTTGTGCACCAGTGTTCGCTGCAGTATTTGCAATAGCCTGAAGGTGGAAACAGCTCAGTGCTCATCAGCAGATGAACGGATAAGCAAAATGTGACCCACGCATACAACGGAATTATTATTCAGCCTTCAAAAGGAGTGCAATTCTGATATGTGCTACATGGCCAAACCTTGAAAATCTTATGCAAAGTGAAGTAAGTCAGACACAGGAAGCCAAATATTTAAAGACTCCAGTCATATGAGGTACCTGGAAAAAAGAAAATCCACAGAGACGAAAAGTGGATTCAAGGTTACCAGGAGCTTGAGGAAGGGAGGAATGGGGAGTTAAAGCTATGGATACAGTGTTTCTATGTAGATGATGAAAAAGTTCTGGAAATGGATAGTGTTGACAGCTGTATATATATTTACAGTTGTGAATGTATTTAACACTACTGAACTGTTCATTTAAAAATGGTTATGGGGGCACCTGGGTGGCTCAGTCGGCTAAGCGTTTGACTTCGGCTCAGCTCATGATCTCGCAGTTTGTGAGCTCAAGCCTCATGTCCGTGTGCTGACAGCTTGGAGTCTTGAGCCAGTTTCAGATTCTGTGTCTCCTTCTCTCTCTGTCCCTCCTCCATTCATGCTCTGTCTCTCTCTCTCAGTCTCTCTCTCTCTCAAAAATAAACTTAAAAAAAAGTTATTAGGGCATTTGGCTGGCTCAGTTGGTAGACAATGCGTCTCTTGATCTCAGCCTCACGTTGGGATTAGAGATTACTTAAGATATAAAATCTTAATGGGTGCCTAGGTCCTAGGTGGCTCAGTCTCCTAAGTGTCTGACTTCAGCTCAGGTCACGATCTCGCAGTTCGAGCCCCATGTCGGGCTCTTTGCTGACAGCTCAGGGTCTGGAGCCTGCTTCAGATTCTGTGTCTTCCTCTCTGCCCCTGCCCTGCTTGCGCTGTCTCCCTCCCTCTCTCTCTCTCTTAAAAATAAATATTTAAAAAAAAAGAATTAAAAAATAAATAAAATAAAATCTTAAAAAAAAAAAAGAGTTATACCAAAGTCCTTCAGGGAAAAGGGGAGGTATGAAGCTGGGCTCCATAAATGGGCTTCAGAGGTAGATGGGTAAAACACTGAAAACTCTTGAAACTGTGCTGAGTTTTACCTACAGAAAAGCTTTTTTCCAGGGATGGGTCCACAGATCTCATCAGAGGCAAAAGGAGCCCCTAAAGGTAAGGAGCCCCTGCTCCTTTTAGAGGCCCTAATGGTTCAGGATATAAAAGCAAGTGGTGCTTGAGAGGGATGGGTGTCAAAATGAAGACCCACCACCCAACTCGCCATGTTACCCTGGACAAGTCACTATTACTAGCTTCCATACGTGAAAACAGTGGGTAGCATCTGTTTACTATGGGGGAAAATCTAATTAGAATCCCGGTGGAACATCTTAGAAGGAAGCCAGGTGACAGTTAAAATATCTTAACCCATTTGGCTATTCTTCTTACACGCCAGCAGCTCCTAGGATCTCAAAGGTATGTACGAGAAATGTCGAAACAATATTCAGAGACTTTGTTCTGAACCCAGTCTAACTGGGTTTCAGTTAGAAACTGACCAACTATAGGCAACAAACACAGAAACTCTGCCTGATGCTTATAACTAACACAGATCCTAAAACTTTGTATCCAGAGCTCTTTTATTTATTTATTTATTTATTTTTAAATTTAAACTCAAGTTAGTTAACTTACTGTTAGTTAACTACAGTGTAGTCTTGGCTTCAGGACTAGAACCCAGTGATTCATCTCTTACATCTGCCACCCAGTGCTCATCCTAACGAGTGTCCTCCTTATTGCCCATCCCCCATTTGTTTTTTATTTATTTTTTTTTACCAGTTTTTATTTTTGAGAGACAGAGCATGAATGGGGGAGGGGCAGAGAGAGATGGAGACGCAGAATCCAAAGCAGGCTCCAGGCTGTCTTTGTAGAGCCCGATGCGGGGCTCAAACTCATGAACCGTGACATGACCTGAGCTGAAGTCAGATTAACTGACTGAGCCACTCAGGCGCTCCTGCCCATCCCCCATTTAGCCCATACCCCCTTACCTCCCCTCCGGCAACCCTCATTTGCTCTCTGTATTTAGGAGTCTCTTATGGTTTCCCTCCCTGTTTTTATCTTATTTTTCCTTCCCTTCCCCTATCTTCATTTGTTTTGTTTCTTAAATTCCACATATAAGTGAAATCATAGGATATTTGTCCTTCTGTGACTGACTTACTTCACTTAGCATTACACACTCTAGTTTCATCCATCTCCAGAGCTCTTGACCACATGGAGGTGCCCAAGTCTTAGCAAGACCCCGGTTTAAGCCATCCTTGGTATTCCAAGCTATCCTTGGTATTCCTTGGAATGAAGTGGCAGACTTTTATGCTATTTTCAAACCTTATAGTTTCAATATTCACAGCTTTCCAACACAACTACTTCAGCGCCATCCCTCTCAGTGGCAACCATTTCTTCTGAGAGGAAAAAGGCCTCCTGCCCAGTGGTATCAGAAAGAACTGCCTCAATCACGAGGACCGTTAAACTCTAAATTCCAAGAGCTTTTCAAGAACTGAATTGTCAGGGCACTTGGGTGGCTCAGTCCGTTAAGCATCCAAATTTGGCTCAGGTCAAGATCTCACGGTTCATGAGCTCGAGCCCCTTGTCAGGCTCTGTGCTGATGGCTCGGAGCCTGGAGCCTGCTTTGGATTCTGTGCCTCCCTCTCTCTTTTTGCCCCTCCTCTGCTCGCACTGTCTCTCTCGCTCTCAAAATGAAATACACATTAAAAAAAAATAATAAAAAGAAGAATTGAATTCTTCTCTGTTGGGAACTATTAGTCCATTCCTTTAGGACAAAAGTTCTCAAAGTGTGGTCTGGGAATCCCCAGGCAGCCCTGAAATCCTTTCCAGAGTCCACTGGCCAAAGCTATGTTTATAATAAAGTGAAGACATTCTTTGACTTTTGTACTCTCCTTTCTCATGTAGTTTTCCAGAGGCTATATGCCCTATGATGATATCATGGGTCTGAGGGCTAACGGAATGTGGGCTTGCATATGTATACGTCTGAGATTTTCTCAAATTTATTTTCTAATGTGGCAAAAATCTCTCGCTATAAAGCCCCTGTAGACAAAACTCCTCAGGTCCTCAATATTTAAGAGTCTAATGAGGTTCTAAGACCATAACATGTGGTATTTGAAAGTTCCAAACATCAGCTGCAGAGAGCCACCTCACCTCAGACCACGTCCTTCCTGGGGCAGCCCACACGGAGTGCCTGATCGAGACCTGAGTACAGAGCAGCGCCTTTTCAACCTGATGTGGTGTCTTCTGATAGCGAACAATTGCTCCAGAGCTCCCCCAGTTGGCCAATCCTTTACTTGGCCTGCATCGCAGTTAACTTCTCCCCCTGCCTAAATTTCTTTTTCACATTCATAAGTGTTGATCTCTCAAAAGAGACCTTAAATAATCTCATCTCTCATTCCATCCTACTTCACCTCTCCACCCCAACTAAGACCCAAGCAGGGTAATACATCGCAGAAGCAGAAAAGGCTATATGAGACCATTCCACGCTCCTAAACCTCAGTGTGTTTCCTTTATTTATTTTCATGTTTTTATTTATTTTTGAGAGAGAAAGAGAGACAGAGTGTGAGCAGGGGAGGGGCAGAGAGAGGGAGACACAGAATCTGAAGCAGGCTCCAGGCTCTGAGCTGTCAGCAGAGCCCAACTTTGGGCTCAAACCCACAAACTGTGAGATCGTGACCTGAACTGAAGTCGGACACTTAACTGACTGAGCCAACCAGGCACCCCAACATGTTTCCTTTTAAAAACGTTTTTACCCAATGATGCCTGGGTGGCTCAGCTGGCTAATCACCTGGCTCTTGATGTCACCTTATGTCATCGTCCCACGTGTGTGGGATTGAGCCCTGGATGTGGCTCTGCACTGAAAACATGGAGCTGGCTTGGGAGTCTCTTTCTCTCTCCCCCTTCCCACCTCAAAAATAAATAAAAAAGTGTTTTCCCATTCTATAAAACTTCTTTACCCTCCCTCTTTGAATCACATACTATAGCATTTGATTATGCAGTGTGTAGCATCTATTTCATGGAAATTAATCATAACTCTGCAACAAAACTATGACGTTTTTGAGCACAGACAAGAGACAGCAATAACAGCACCTACAAGTCACCAAGAGCTTACAATGTCCCAAACATCATATGTTTTACATCTGCAGCTCACTTATACTCACAACTCCATGAGATACAAATTATTATCCTATTTCACAAATAAGGAAATTTAAGTTCAGGAGGTTTAGTGATTTGCTCAGCCTATGAAGGGGCAGAGCAATGACTTACACCCATGTCCATCTGATTCTAAAGCCTGTAAGTCACTTTACTATGTTCTTTTTGCTAAACCTTCTCTTACACGATCACACTGCAGGACACAGAACAGACGTCTGCTTGACTGGACGATGGCCTATCGTTTCTTGGTACTTACAGCTCTGCAGCATCTCTGTCAATGTTTCCACAGACGCTTTCTCGGCACTCTCAAACCCTGCCTCTGTCAACAAGGAGCTCACAACCACTTGAAGGGTTCGCCTCCGGGCCAGATGGTAGTTATCAGCAGGATTAGTGGACTGTTTACTTCCTGATCTCTGCAAATCAGTAACCCATTAAAAAAAAAAAAAAAGAAGATTTTCACCTACACAGCAAGGATGCAATGAAATAGTCCACATATCATCAATGCCAAGCAAAAGTTCTTTTGCTAAATATTTATCAGTGCTTAATAAAAGGTGGTAACCCCTGGTGCTTAGACTTGTAAATCTTGGCTAGCTGAATAATAAGTACCAAGGGGCTCTAAATACCAAAAGGCTACCTAAAACTGAAAATTCCAATATCACAAAATACCCATTTTTTACTTTCTATTTTAGCAGATTATCAGAATGTGTAGCTGAAAAAACATGCATGATGGGATTGAATTCAAGCCTATCTTTTAAGAAAAAAATGATTACTCTCTTGTTCCTCCCATCACCACACCATTTCATTAACAAGAAAAATTAAAACAGCACCAGAGGACGCTGAGGAGTGTTAGGAAAACGACAACAGCACAGAAAAGTAGAAAAGCTAAATATTTTGAAACGGGAATCCCTCCCAACTTTGGCTGGCCAATAAAGAGGCGAAACTGGCGTCTTCGAACCAATCAGGAGGTGTTCCGGGTTCCCAACCCCCAACAGGAAAGGAGCCAATCAGTACACAGGTCCACCAACTCAGGAGGCCGCCGCCAAGTCCCAAGGAGGGGAGCATGTACGGCCTGATAGACCCTCCTCCACTCGGAGCTCATAGTGGGGCTGGATTTCTGGCTATGAGGTTGTTGCCCACACTAGCGGGAAATTACAGAATGCCCAGACTCTCTCGGCCTCGGCCCCACGCCTCCCGCCCTTACCGTTCCGGAGCCACCGGCCCCGGCAGTGGCCGCGGTGTCGGCCATCTTGCTCTGGCGTAATGTGCGCGAGCGCAGGGCAGGATGGGACTTGTNAGCCTCGGATTTGGGCAGGAAGATGCGTCCTCGGTCTCATACCTGTTGCTAGGTGAAATCATTTTTCATAAAGAGCACATCCCTGGAATGCTCCAAACTTGACTGATTGTTAGCAACACCTGGCTGGGTGCCGCTCGGTCCCACTGACTCAGTCCTTGAGGAAGGGGCCTAGAACTCTGTATTGTGAAGCTCTCCAGGTGATTCTCCTGAGGGGGGGAATTTGGGGCCCTTAGGCCCAACAACGGCTCACTTGGAACTAGAGCCTTCAGACCAGATAGCCCAGATCTTCCGCTGCGTCCGCTGTCTTCTCTCCTTCAATCCGCAGGTATTTGCGGGGCAAGCCGGGAAGCGCAGGCGGCGGGAGGCTGTCCGGTGCCTGCCTCCTTCCCAGAGCGGTACGTCCACGCGGTGCTTGTGATTTTCTGTGTCTGTACTCCCTCATCAGCCGTTCTGGGTGGGGGCTCTCCGGGCGGGGACCAGGGACCGCACCGCGCCTCTTTCTGCTCCGTTTGCGAGTGCCTGGGAGGGCGCGGACGCTGGGTTTGAATCCTAACACTCGCCAGGTGTGGGACTTCGGGCACCTTACCTAACCTTACTGTGTCTCAGTTTCCTCTTTTGTGAAACCGGGGTGGGATTATTAGCACAAAAGAAAATGAACTCATACAAAGGGTCTGGCACGGTGCCAGACATATAGTACGTCAAGAAACAGCACATAGGGTTGTTTATTTCCTGCGCAAGGCGTGAATGAAAGGCGCACGCCTGGAGGGCAGGGATCTGGGAACCTGGCCACACCCACCCGACCTGCTCACCTGAGTCTGGGGGCGTTCCCCGCCCCCTCACCTAGGGCACGTGGGTCGGGGTCTGCGGGGCGGGCTGCGCGCCGCACTGGAAGGAGTTGGGGCCCAAACTTTAGCAGAACCCAGCACCCAGCTCCTTTGTCTCCCCCGCCCCCTCTTCCCCACTTCCTGCCCAGCTTTAAACTCGGGATCCGCGGCGCGGACTTTGTAAACACGCGGCGCCCGCGGGGGTGGAGACTGGTTCTGTTGAGGCGCCTGGTGGAGGGGTGCACGCCCCTCTGCACAGCTGGAGGGGGCCACCCGCCACCTCCCCAAAGACGGAAGCCAGAGGCGGCAGCACAGTGAGGCCACAATCCGTGCTCCGCGGGGCTCACCTGCTATGGAGGTAGGCTTGGAGGCTGGAAAAGCCTAGGTTGATGGGGTGTCAGCATCTCCACCCTTCTCTGGGGCCGCCAAACTCAGGCTGGACGCCTGGGGTAGGGGTCTGAGATGGGTGGGTTAAGGAGGTCACCGGTCCCTCGTCACCTCCCCGTTGTCCCCCAAAGCTAGGCTCCCTTTCTCTTCTGCACCTATTGGAAGGGCAGAGAAGTCCCCGAAAGCCCTGAGCTCTGTCGGTACTGTCCCTCTCCAAGCTGACCTAGATGCCCAGTGGTCTTCACTGAGTTGTCGTTCTTCGTACTTCAGACATAGGGGTGGGAGGCGAGTAGGAAGGCAGAACCCATGTGGGCAAGGAGCCTTCGAGTCCTCCTGCCAGTCAGAACGGAGGGAGGAGGTCAGAGGACAGGTCTGGAAGGAGGGACCCCTCTGGTGTCTGATGGGTACAGAAACCTCTTCTGTGTTTTTTTAACGTATTAACAAGACTAGAAGAAATTGGTTACTGTTACTAAGGAAGCATAATGGTTTCATTTGCGAACACTGAGCGCCTACTATGTGTCTAGGGTTTATGGGATGCTGAGGGGCGCCATGATGTTACTCTTCTGTAATTAGTGTGGAGAGACAAAGCACCAAGCTGTGCTGGCTAGTGAGGCTTCAGAGAGAAGACGACGAGGAGTTAGATTCTGAGTGATGGATAGCCACCAGGCAGAGAAGTGGTAGGAAGCCTTTGGGGAGAGTGACCCTGACTGTGGTGTTGGGCATTGGGATGCAGTGAGGACCCAGAAGGCATTCCTACTCTTCTTAACCCACTGTCCAGGCATGAAGAAGAGGTGGGAATGAACAGGATGAATTAAGGGAAAGGCAGGTGTCTGGACTGGTCCCTAAGAATCCAGAAATTTCCAGCTGGGTGCTGCCTGGAGTCCCCCTGAGGGTTGTGTGAGCATCCACACATTGTTGGGGTACCCACTTCCCATCTTTGGACTGTAGGGCTGTCCACTGTTTCCTCTACGCGCCTCACCTCAGTTCTCATGGGGACCAGACATGGGTGAAGAGAACTGGATCGTCCAATGCATTCCTGCAGATTCTAATGTTCTTTCGATTCGTGGGCTCCTTGGAGGGATGACTGATACAACATCTGATGAATTCATTCACCACCTGTTTGCTATGGTCATACTCTCTCTGCACAGGGGAGATGTTGGGGTTATAATGGTAAACAAGCCAGAGCTACTTTGCCTAGAATTTGGAATCAAAAGCGTGTCTGAGAATTCCAGTAGGATCCTAGTCCTTGAAGCCATGATCTCCGTGGTCCTAAATGCCTCCTCTTTTCTGTTTCCTTCCCTGAAGGGTTCAGAATACTAGCTGACACTTATATAGTACTGTCATAGTATAGTACTTAATGTTTGGGGTGTAATGTCTTATTTAATCTTAAGTCCTGTGAGGTAAGCAGTAGGCTTATCTCCATTGTATAGATGAGAAAACCTAGGCACAGAGGAGATAAGTCAGTTTTCTTTCTTTTATTTAAGTTTATTTATTTTGAGAGAGAGAGACAGTGTGAGTGGGGAGGAGCAGAGAGAGAGGGAGGGAGAGAATCCCAAACAGGCTCCGGACTGTTAGCACAGAGCCGGATGTGGGGCTCGAACTCACGAACCATGAGATCATGACCTGTGCTGAAACCAAGAGTTGGGCGCTTAATGAACTGAACCATCCAGGCGCCCCTGTAAATCATTTTTCTATTTTTTTAAAAACATTGTTTTTTATTGTTCAGAGACAGAGACAGAGCACAAGTGGGTAAGGGGCAGAGAGCGAAAGGGAGACACTGAATCACAGAATCAGAAGCAGGCTCCAGGCTCTGAGCTGTCAGCACAGAGCCTGACGTAGGGCTGGAACCCACGAACTGTGAGATCATGACCTGAGCCGAAGTCGGACATTTAACCAACTGAACCACCCAGGAGCTCCTAAATAATTTTTCTAAAGAGTACACCAGAGGGGCACCTGGGTGGCTCAGTCAGTTGAGTGTCCAACTTTGGCTCAGGTCATGGTCTCACGGTTCGTGGGTTCAAGCCCCACGGTGGGCTCTCCGCTGTCAGTGCAGAGCCCGCTTCTAATCATCTATCTCCCCTGTCACTGCACCTCCCCTGCTTGCTCTCTCTCTCCCTCAAATAAATAAGCATTAAAAAAAAAAGAGAGAGAGAGTACACCAGAAATAAATGGCAATAAATGGCAGCGCTGAGATTGAAATCCAGGTCACTTGACCTGAGTGGCCCTATACTAACCACTAGACTAACCTGCCTCCTTGATTGACCACATAGAATGTTCACTTGAACCAGGGACTTGGGAGTTTCCAGAAGGTCCTGTGTCTTGGGTGGTATGGAGGAGAGAAACCTTTTAGCTGAGCATTGGGGATGGTAACGGTTTCCATGGAGCTCCTGCAGGTCTGGAGTAGGCTTGTAAGGACTACACAGGGGCTGGTATGCTTTCTTTATGGCTGTGTGTGTGTGTGTGTGTGTGTGTGTGTGTGTGTGTTGAATAAGCCTCACTCATCAAGAGAACAAACAGGTTTGATGCCAGGAAGAAAGCAACATGGATGTGATGTGCCAGAATCTGTGTCAAAGACACCTCTTTTGCTGGGAATCTTTGAGAATAGCGGAGGCCTTTATATTTTAGATCCCAAGAGGAACCGTCCAACTTGGTAGGTAGCTGGGTAAGGAAGAAGGTCAGGTAGTGGCAGCAGTCTTAAGATGTTCCCCTCTCTTCCCCGACTGAGGCTGCATCCCAAAGCCAATCTGTGTATCTGACCCCGTCCCTCCAAGCAGGCTAGGACCTTGCCCATGATGGGAGCCAGGCCACAGGGCAGAGGTTCTTGGGATTCCGCCCACCTTTCCATTGCCTTCCATTGAAACTCTAGGTTTTTCACCAGAGCCCTCTCTGCACAGATCTGGCGAGGCCTGAAGCGGTCCCCCTCTGCCTGCAGTCAAACCACATTGTGCATCTGTCTTTGGGGGGGAGGGGGAGGGGTGTCGCTGCTGGCAGTTAAGGGTAGGGGGGCGGCCACAGGGGCCACATCAAGGTAACAGGTAAGCAGGTTGTGAAATTCAGAACTGGATAGACCTCCAGGCGGCTTTTCTGCCTCACATACTTTTCTCCCTTGTCACAGGGTGGGGTGCGATGCAGGCCCCGGCCCCCTGCCCCGGGGCACTTTCTTGGGTGAGGAGAACAGGTTGTGCTCTTGAGAAACCACAAGAGGAAGTTTAGGGAGGGCTGGGGGTGGGGAAAGTTCTGGGGCGCCTGCCAAGTTTCCCTTTCTCTGTTCAGAAGTAGGTATGTTTATTTTGGTGTGTTTCTCTTGACCTCAAAGACATTTAAATTTTAAACCCTCCGAGTTTCAAAGAGTTGTCAGGACCTGCCTCTGTTACAGTGGCGGTGGCGGTGGGGGGTGAAGGAGGTTGGCCAGAAACATCTCCGGAAATGGGACCAGAGCAAGGTCCCCTTTGGTTGAATTTCACCTGGGATTCGCACGGGTTGGTAAAGGCCGAGTAACTCCAGAAGGTCTTCTTTTCTCTGTTTCTCTGCCCTTTCACCGCTCTCTTGCCCAAAGCACTCCCTCCAGCCCTAAACTCAGAGAAATGTGCTTATCATGGCCACTTAGGGGCTGAAAGGTGCTGCCAGGAGCTTTCCCAAGTGTTTTACTTGCCTTATTTCATTTGATATTCAGGACAACACCAGACAGTAAATACCTCTATCCCCAATTTACAGACGAGGAAAAGGAAACCCAGAGAGGCCAAGAAACTTCCCCTACGTCACATAGCTAGTAAGTGGCAGATCCCAGGTTTGAATGCCGGTGTATTTGATTGCAGAGCCTGTGCTCTCGACATTTAAATGAAGCCCCAAATCAGAACATCAATGTATATCGGACCGTGAAGAGTAGGAGGTAGAGCTCCAAAGAGGTTTTTAAAAGAATGTTGTTGGGGGAGGGGTGCCTTAGGTATAGGATTGGCAGCAATTCCTTGGAAATTAATATATTAAAAAAGGATCACCACGTGAAGGAAAGATGCAGTGGGTGAAGGGTTGAGGTCAAACTCTGGACCGTTGTAGCAAATAAGATTTAGGAGGGATATTATAGCTGTGTTCAGGTATTTGACAGGTTGCCTTTGGAAACCCCCTGGTAGGGGGTGGGGGCACTGGTGGAGGCAGATTTCCAAAAAGCATAAGAACTTTCTAGCAAATAATTGCCTAATCATCATCTGAAGAAGTGAGCTCCTCGTCTGAGGGAGTCTAGAGCACATGCGTAGGAGGGGCTTCTGCTAAGCGAGGAGAAGACCTCAAAGCTGCTCCCACCTCCAGACCTCCCATGTGATGACTCACCTGCTTCCCCCTTCCGGGTCGGCCCTTGGCTCTCCCGGGTTCTTTGGCCGGTGATGGTCCCTGTCTGTCCACCAGGTGGGGCTGTTGCCCAGAGTGTTGTCCACCGGCTGCTAAAATTGGGTAAAGAGCGCCATCTGGTCCTTCAGCCGCTGGCTGGTTTCATGGGCCCCTCCCTCACCCCTGCCCCAGCTACCTACACACCAGGGCCCAGCGCGCCACTTTTGACCCAGTGCAACCCCCATAAAATGCACTCTTAGTCTCCCACCACGGAACCCACGGGCATGGCCTTTCGTACCTTGCAAAGGCGTGCCATGTCATATCCTTGAAGAAGCCTCAAAAGCTGCGGCTCTGAAACCATTCGCCCTCAGTGGCTGCTTCTCCCACCCTGAGAGAGACAGCCATCTTAGATGAGAGAGCAGGGGCCCAAGCTTTGGCTAGAAATGGGAGGTAGGAGAGGGGTTGCCTGGTGTCCGCTTAGCTCCTTAGAAAGTTAACAGAGCCACTGGCCCAGCCACCAGCAGGCAGAGCCCAGTCTGGGCAGGGACAGAATGCAGTTACAAGCCCTGTGGCCAGAGGGCACCATAGAGGGGAGGCCCAGAGAAAGAGGCCATAACAAGTAGTGTTCCAGATACTTCATAACTCCTGTACCCCCTTCCCCCAACAATCGTATGAGGCAGGGTGTCCATTTTATAGATGAACAAAGCAAGGCACAAGGGTTAAACAGCTGGCTTCTATTCATACAGCTGGTCAGGGGCTGAGCTGGAAGTTTGACTTGGCCCTTTGGCTGTAAAGTTTGTGCACAGCACCACCCCTCCGTGCTTTCTCTTATGGAATGGTCCAGAGAACCAGCGCCCAGTAGAGAAACCACCCCGGTTTGTGTCTTAGCTTGGTTCCTTCCTGCTCATGTGAAACTGAATTTCGTCATCTGCCAATTGAGTGTTAACTATAGTCCCTACCTCATTGGGTCATTGTGGGGATTAATAATGGCTGATATTGGGGCTCCTGGGTGGCTCATGAGAGTCTGACTCTTGATTTCAGCTCAGGTCACGATCCCAGGGTTGTGGAATCAAGCCCTCCGTCGGGTTCTGCACTGAGCGTGGAGCCTCCTTAAGATTCTCTCTCTCTGCCTTTCTCCCCAACTTATGCACTCTCTCTCTCCCCAAAAAACAATAAATTAAAAAAAGAATGGGGCGCCTGGGTGGCTTAGTCGGTTAAGCGTCCGACTTTCGCTTGGGTCATGATCTCGCGGTTCGTGGGTTCAAGCCCTGCGTCGGGCTCTGTGCTGACTGCCAGCTCAGAGCCTGGAGCCTGTTTCAGTCTGTGACTCCCTCTCTCTCTGACCCTCCCCTGCTCACGCTGTCTCTCTCTCTCTCCTAGAAATTTAAAAAAAAAAAAAACCTATTAAAAAAATAAAAAAAGAATAATGGCTGATATTCCTTGAATGCATACTATATGACAAATACTATCTTTTTTGTCCTCGCGGCATTTCTGCAAGGGAGGCACTGTCATGTCATTACAGACAGGGAAACTGAGGCACAGAGTAGGAACACAGAGTAAGGAGCTGAGGCTTCGGAGCCCACCCTCTGCACTAGGGTGCGGACCACATGTATACATCATACATACAAAGCCCTGCGAGTGCCAAAAAGGTCATAAGTCCCCATGAGTGATATCTCCGTGGTCATGTCATCATCCTAATTGTCTTCCAGCCTGAGCCGCTGGGGGCCGGCATGGGGGCTATCCCCAAACAAAGAGGCAGCCCTGCTTCCTTTCCTCACTGTCCTACCTTAGAACTCCATTTCATCCTTTTTTCTAAAATAAATACCAGCCCACAAGTTCTGGCCTGTGGTCAGACAGTTGGACAGAATACTTGAAATTGGGACTGTCCCAGAAACTCCCAGTTCTGGCCCCAGCTTTGTCTGCTCCAACTCGCCCTCCCTCCGTGTCCTCTGTTCTCTTCCCTCCAGGCGGCTCCTCCTGCCCCTCCCCTGGG
This sequence comes from Crocuta crocuta, assembly GCF_008692635.1. NCBI lineage: Eukaryota > Metazoa > Chordata > Mammalia > Carnivora > Hyaenidae > Crocuta > Crocuta crocuta. Next base: position 6,549,495 of record NW_027530179.1, read on the forward strand.
GGCCCTGAGTTCTGGGAAAGGAAGCGGAGCAGGGCCTCAGATGCAGACCTCAGGCTCCAACTTAGGCTCCAGCTGGAAATGTTGGAGGCTATGGGAAGAGGGGCCTGCGAGGGGGAGAGAGGATGGGGCGCAGAGGGCCCCCAGGCTGCCTGTCCCCAGGAAGGCGTCTGTCTATCCTTCACAGACTCTTTCCTGAGCTCACTGCGGGGGGGCTGAGGAATCTGCTCTGGATAAGACCCGGGGGAGGGGGGATTGTGCCTCCCTGGCAAGTGGCTATCGCAAGCTGTCTTTGGGTTATGGGGGGGGGGCTTGCTTCCTCCCAACGCTAGGCTCCCAAGAGTCAAGGCTGCGTTTCCCCTTCCTTCCAGCTCCATCCCCTTTTCTTTAAACAGTATCTATTGCAGAACCACAAACTTGGAGGCTGTTCACATGTGCAATCTATTTTCATCACAGTGAGAGAGGATCTTGGGGTTACAGACTCTCAGATGTACCGGGTAGCTGAGCATAGGCCAGAGTGTGGAACATTCTAGTTTTTACCCAGGTCCTCTCCTGTTTCCCTCTAGTCAGCTGGTACCTGTTGGTCCCAGAGGCAACCTCTATTTTTTCCTGGAATTGACTTGATTCCACCTCTAGGACCAGGCTGAGTTTTTCTCTTGGATCTCTCTGTCTCCAAGGAGACCGTCTTTTTCCTGCTCGGGCCCAGCCTCTTGAGTTCTAACTCAAAAAAATTCTCTTTACAACCACTGGACATAAGCTTCGTGCCTCCTGGGCCATCCTCAGAAAGTCCTGCTTCTTCCCTGCCTTTCCTCTGACACAGTTTCTGGGAGTCATTTTTGGCATTCCTTGCAGGAATCTGTTGTGTGGATTTTCTCTGAACCCTCATTTCTTCCCAGGCGCACGGCAAGCAAACACATTGCAGATAATGATGTCTTTTGCACAATACTCCCATATGCCAGGGACTGTTGTGAATGCCTCTGGAGAGAATGTACCATTAGTAGGTCAGGATGTTTATAATAAACACGCACGGTCATTAACTCATTTCTCACTCCTCCCAAGAATCCCATGAGCTTCCCTTTATTTTACAGATGAAGAAACTGAGGCACAGAGGTTACGTAACTTGCCCAAGGTCATGCAGCGAGTCTGTCCTGAGTGCCGGGTAGCTGAAAGAACTCTAACCGGAGTTGGACTTTTCCTGCCCTTTGTGTGTGCTTGTGTGTGTGCTCGCGCAAGTGCATGCCCCCCCCACCAGGGGGAGTGTGAGAAGGCCCTGGGGTTCTGTTGAGACGCTGGCTTGGACACAGCCTCAGGACACACTGAGCAGGCGCCTGGGCCATCTCCTTGTGTGATGTATATTTGTGTGTCGCATGTCTGTGCGGAGCTGTGCTGGTGTGGGGACGCGTACCCTAGGCGAGCCCAGAGCCTCCTCCATCCCTCAGTGCTCTTGACCTGAACTTCAGGGTATCCATAGCCAAGCAAAAAGGAAAGGAAGGAGCAAGGATGGCCCAGCCCTGCCCCAGCAGGCAGGTCAGGTGTCACACAGATCCAGGAAGCAGGAGTGGGTGGTGGTGATATGAGCTTTGCTAGGTGGGGTGGGGCCCTGACCTATCTGGGGAGCCCTGGATGAATCAGCCCGACCACAGCCACCCATCTGCGGTGATGGTGCACACCAGTTTTTCCTCCAGCTCCCCCTCCAACGCTCCTTTTCCTTTGCTTTCTGTCCTCCAGACTCAGGCTTTGATCAGGGTGTGGCCCCGGGGCAGTGGCTGAGGGCACGGCTCTGGAGTCGGTGGTTAAGCTGCGTCCTAGTGCTGGGCCTGCAAACTTCACTTTCAAGGCACCCCACCCAGAGATGGGCAGCCACCCTGGCCCAGGAAGGATGCCACATGCCCCGTGCAGAGGACAGGCCCGCACAGGCCTGGGATCCTGGGCTCGGCCCCCTGGTATGTCCCTCCAGCATCACCTGTAAGGCTCAGAGGTCTTGTCCATTCCTCGTTTGTAGCGGAGCCACATTTTTATGCAGTGCTGGGTTCAAGGTCAGTGTAAAAACAAATCCACCTCAAAATTATTATTAAAGTCTCCTTAAAGTGCTCATAAAACGCAGGATACATAGTTTAGGCGTTCTCCCCCATCTCTGAGAATGTCCAGCCTGGACAGTTGTCATTGGAACAGATGGCCAGGTCCTTGGTTGAACGTGATGTTGAGCCTGAGGTAAAGGATCACATTGTATAAATAATACCTAAGTTTCTGTGGTTGATGAGTAGCCCCGCCAGTGGATATAAATCAGTCTGTGATAGTTAAATTGGCACAGTTAGGAATTCAGTATGTGTTTGCTCCTGGGTTCTTAGGGGCTCCCCGGGCCACAGGAAAGGTTTAAGGATCTGGAGGAAGGAGCAGTTGCTTTGGGGTGGATTAACCAGAAATTTCTTCTCAGAGACACCATTTGAGAAAATAGGAGTGGACTTCAGGAGCTATTTTATTTTAAAGTTTGTCTGTTTGTTTTTAGTAATTTCTACATCTAACTTGGGACCCCCAGCTCACAACCCCAAGTTTAAGAGTCGCTCACACTTCTGACTGAGCCAGCCAGGCATCCCTGGAGCAATTTTAAATGGCGGAGGCCCTTGTAATTTTTTACTTCCCTGAATATTGAGTTGTTTTTTTTTTACTGAGAGCCACACTGTAGAAATCATCATTTTTCAATTCCTATTTCTATGGCAGTCATTAGGCTCACTTAGTCTTTGTATTGTTGTTCCTTCATTCTAAAAGAATTAGTGGCTATTTCTAGCATCACTATGATTTTTACGACAAAAATTATTTTTACTGTGTCACTTCTTGGTTTTTTCTTCTTTTGATGGTTTAAAAATTCCAGCAAGACACTGAGGCAGAGAGGTTGAAACATGAATGACCATAAAGAACGGAGAGGCCTGGGGCATTACACCCTTACAAATTACTGAGAATCCCGATGAGCTATTGTTTTTGAAGGTTGTGACTATTGACATTTAATTTCTGATTTTAAATGAGAAATGAAAAGAGTATGAATTCCTTTAAAGTAACAGAAAAAACCTCATTGCATGTGAATATATCCTATTCTTTTTATAAAATAATGATATTATTAAATTATTAAAAATTAGTGAGCTGGGGGCACCTGGCCGGCTGAGTCGGTAGAGCATGCAACGCTTGGTCTCAGGGTCGTCAGGGTTCGTGAGTTCAATCCCCACGTTAGGCATGGAGCCTACTTCAAAAAATAAAATAAAAATTAGTGAGAAGTGTGGCTTTGTTTTACATTTTTGCAAATCTCTTTAATGCCTGACTTAATAGAAGGCAGCTGGATTATCATGTCTGCTTCTGCTTTAATCTGTTGCAGTGTGTTATTTTGGTTGATGTATATGAAGAAAACCTGGCCTCACATACGTGGTTGGACAGGGAGCATTTGTGAACTGGCTTAGGACCTGTGGCCCTAGTGGGACATAGAACGATGGTGACGGAAGCCAAATCAACAGCGTTGGGTTGGGGAGTTCGGACTTTATTTAGTAGGTAATGGGGAGCCACTGAAGGCTTTCAAGCAAGGAAGTGACATGATCAGACTATTTTTTTCTTAAATGTTTATTTTTTAGAGACAGATCACACAAGCAGGGCAGGGGCAGAGAGAGAGGGAGACACGGAATCTGAAGCAGGCTCCAAGTTCCAAACTATCAGAGCCCAATGTGGGGCTCGAATCCACAAACCGTGAGATCATGACTTGAGCTAAAGTCAGACGCTCAACCGACTGAGCCACCCAGGTGCCCCTGAACTATTTATTTTTTATTTTTTTTTCAAAGTTTATTTATTTATTTTGAGAAAGAGAGACACACTGAGTGGGGGAGGCACAGAGAGAGAGGGAGAGAATCCCAAGCAGGCTCCACCCTGTCAGCTCACAGAGCCCGACCCAGGACTCGGACTCATGAACTGTGAGATCATGACCTGAGCCAAAATCAACAGTCGGACGCTTAACCGACTGAACCACCCAGGCACCCCGGTCAGACTGTTTCAAGAAGATTTCTAGGATGGCAATAGAATAGAGTTGGCAAGAGAGAGTGTCTACGTGAAATGTAACAAGGATTGAAACCAGGGTGAGGCCAATAGAAATGGAAACAAGGGGGTGATTTGGCAAAATATTTTGAAGGTAAAAGCAACAGAACTTAGTAATTTTTTTGGTAGGAAGGTATGAATAATCATCTGCCCTGCGAAATCGCTCTGCCGTTCCCCAGTTGGGCACCATGCATACTTCTAAGATGAAGTATGTCATACTTTGCTGCTTGCATGCAGTCTTTCCTACTAGGCTACCATGGACGCCTACAATAAATGAGAGTAGTCAGGACCACCCCAGAATGTTTCAGCCCGTGTGGCTGGCAGGATGTCGGTGCCATTAATAGAAACGTAAAGATCAGGAGGAAAAGATGTCCATTATCATTAAGTATTACTAAGTAAAGAAGTAAAGGGTAAGAGGAGATGTCAAGCTATGAATAAAGAGAAAGTAGTGGGTGGACCTCGAGATATATCATTCTCTTGGCAAGGAAATACATTTCCCTGGGTACTAAAGAGGTGGGGAGAAATATAAAAACATCTAGGAGAGATTGCTCCATTCTTTGTTCTCAAGTAACTCAAGTTCAGTTGGGGCAATGTTTCTCAAAACTAGAAATGTTTTCATTTTAACCCATTTTATATACACACATACATGTATATGTATATGAAACAAACAAGTTCCACTAAGCAATACTTACTTTTACTCCAGATAATGTCACCCTGATATTTTCTTTTATATTGTCGTTTCATTTAAAAAAAAAAATGCTGGTTATGATTAGCTTCATGACTTCATGACCTGGTTAAGTGTTCTGACTTGCAATTGGAAAAACACTAAGTGGGCGAGGTTTCACTCAGTATTTTCAACGTTCTATTAGCAACAGAAATAGATCGTCCAATATGAGGCAAAAGGAATTTATTGGGAGAAGGTTGGGAACTCAGACACGCCAAAAAGGCTGGAAAAGCAGGTTTGGAAATGGACAGAAACTGATTCAGTGCCTGAGGGCCGGGCAGAGGGTCCCGCGGAAAGATGCCAGCGGCTGAGTGGTTCCCTCTGCCTGCCAGGAGTGGTGGGAATGGATGAGCCGGCCCCTCCCATGTCTGTGGTGCAGGTAGGCAGGCTGGCTCCTAGATTTGCATTAGGGAAGAGGAGATTCCCCCAAAAGGAAGTGGCAGTGCTGTAGGAGAAAAAGGCTGGATGCTTGATAGCCCAGAAAGAAGGGTCTAGAAAAGGTATAATGGCTTATGCCCATAATAAGATGTCCATCAGTGAGTGAGTGAGTGGGGTCCTTGCACAATAGTGGACCTACATGGGTGGGCATGTTCTTGCCCTGCTGGTGGCCTTGGCACGTGGTAAGCTTTCTCTTCAGAAAGCAGTTTGGCTATAGGTATCGAAATCGCATGCTCCTTGCGGGGAGAGGGCCCAGGAGGAAAATAAAATCACATGCCTCCGCGATATTCTGACCTTCTGCCTTGGTGATTCTGCCTTCCAGGCTCTGTCCTAATTTTTTTTTTTTTTAATATTTTTTATTTATTTCTAGGAGAGAGAGAGAGAGAGCGTGAGCAGAGGAGGGTCAGAGAGAGAGGGAGTCACAGACTGAAACAGGCTCCAGGCTCTGAGCTGGCAGTCAGCACAGAGCCCGACGCGGGGCTCGAACCCACGAACCGCGAGATCATGACCCAAGCGAAAGTCGGACGCCCAACCGACTAAGCCACCCAGGCGCCCCGGCTCTGTCCTAATTTTAAATAATTCCAACTGTGGGGAAGAAAAACTTTGTGACGATTTTCATCAAAGTGTTATGGATGGTAACAGTTTTGTTATATACAGAGATTTGAAGCAACCAATGTGCCTCATGATAGAACATGATTAAGCAACGTATGGTATATCTGGTAAAGAGAATATTAGGTAGCCTGTAAAATGTCAGCTGCAAAAGTATGTGATACCACAAAAATTACTTTTGTAGTAGCGTTAAGAAAAAAATCAGGATGCAAAACTGTACATACAATATAGTACAACTATATATTTTACACACATGTATACACATGCATGCACACACACACACAAGAAAAGACTGGAAGAAAATATAGTGTAATGTTAGCAGTGGTTGTTTATTTTTTAAATTAATTAATTAATTTCAAGAGAGAGAGAACGAGCAGGGGAAGGGCAGAGAGAAGGAGAAAGAGAATCCCAAGCAGGCTCCCCGCTGCCAGAGCGGAGCCCTCCATGGGGCCGGAACTCTCGAACCTTGAGATCGCAACCTGAGCCGAAACCAAGAGTCAGAGGCTTAACCGACTGAAGCACCGAGGCACCCCAGCAGTCGTTTTTTGAGGCAGGAGAACTATGCATGATTTGTTTCCGACTTTTTTCCCTTTTCCTAAATTTTATGATTCTTTTTTCTTAAATTTTTTTTTTTTTTTTTTTTGGTGAGAGAGAGAGACAGCGTGAGCAGGGGAGGGTCAGAATGAGAGGGAGACACAGACTCCGAAGCAGGCTCTAGGCTCCGAGCTGGCTGTCAACACAGAGCCTGACGCGGGGCTCAAACCCATGAATGGTGAGATCATGACCTGAGCTGAAGTCGGCGCTTAACCAACTGAGCCGCCCAGGCGCCCCTAAATTTTCTGATTCTGTAATAACATGATAAATGTGATGGTCATGAGTCATGTTCGCCTAATTAAACAGAAACTCAGTCTTATTTTTCTTTTTTTTTTAAATTTTTAAAAATGTTTCTTTTTGGGAGAAAGACAGAGTTTGAGCCGGGGAGGGGCAGAGAGAGAGAGGGAGACACAGAATCCAAAGAAGGTTCCAGGCTCTGAGCTGTCAGCACAGAGCCCGACTTGGGGCTCAAACCCATGAACCGTGGGATCATGACCTGAGCCGAAGTCAGATGCTTAACCGACTGAGCCACCCAGGTGCTCCCAAGTCTTATTTTCATACTGTCTTCTCAGAGACAGTAGATGCCAAGTAAAAAGTTGCCATGAGGTACATGGTGTGACAGCCCAGGGGAGGTCCTGGTGTGGCCTGGGGAGCGACCACGGCCTCTGCCTCATGTCCCCAGCTAAGCCAGCATTGTCTGCTGACCCTTCAAGTCCCGTGGCACCAATAAAACTGAAATATCCAGGCAACTCTGGGGTGGCCGACTCAGGTTGTCATGGTAATCGTGTGTATGGGGTGGGTCTTGATGTCAGATGACTCACTTTCCAGCCCCTGTTACCCCTGGATGGGCACAGAGTGGCTCTGAAGTGTGGGGCAGGCATTTCTGTGAGCGACCTGGTTTCTCCTTGTCTCTCTGGGCAGCTTGGAGCAGAAGGCAGTGAGGGCAGGGAGCAGGGCTGTATCCCACAATATCTGCCTTCTCCAGCTCAGCAACAGCGAAGGAGGTGGAGTCTGGATTGAGCCCCAAGATAAGGAACAGGCAACAGCTGACTGGGAAGATCAAAATAAGCAGCTGTGCCCCCAGGAGAATGAAGTCCACATTCCATTCTCAGATCCCACCCCCAATTCCCACTTCCCCCAGCCACCCCCATGCGTGCACACTCAGCATCCCCATCAGCTAGAAGGGCCTCCCCTCAGCCTTGGCTTAGCTCCCTTAGAACCTTCCCACACCCCCCTCCCCTCCTTAACCAGAGACTCCGGGGCGCTCTCCAGCTGTCTGGAAGGGAGTGAGTATTCAGGACAGGTGGCCGGAGGCGGATGCAGAGGGGCCTCATCCAGGGCCCAGCCCCACCTGCCAGCCTCGGCCACCCTCAGGCTCACACGTGGGCCCGGGAACAGAAGAGGGCTGGGCCGTGGTGGCGAGTCTGGGGGAGCTGAGGCAGCATCTGGGGTGGTGCGGGATGGATGGGGAGCAGGGTGCGCGTTGGTCCTGACGGCCAGGTCGGCAGACATCCGCTCAGCCCTCCCAATGGGTGGGCCCTGCCCTCTGGGATCTCACAGAGCAGCAGGGGACACAGACGGCAGGTCCCAGATGTGCCTCCTGAGGTGGTTTTCCGCGGCTCTGGGGGATGAGTCCTCCTCATGCTCAGGGGTACCTCCAGCTCGAAGGAGTGCCTCCTGCAAGGCCCCTGCCTCTTGAGAGTTCAAGTCGCTGCCTCAGACCCCCCAGACTGCTCTCCAAGCATGCTGACCTGGGGGTTTAAATCAAGGCAATAGAAGGAGCAGATATTGCCTATCTCTTGGGGCTCATCCAACCCCCTTGGGCCACCCAGAGTAGTGATTAACACCTTCCTCTCTCACTCCCATGCTAGTCCAGTCTGAACAGCAGGACTCAGCTGGACCCAGGCACCGCAGGGCTTCGGGGCAGCTCGCGTTCCCATCGCGTTGTACTTGAACAGCCCAAAGATGTAGAGGTTCAGGTTGAGGACAGAACTCCCATTCTCCTGAGCTCGTACATGGCCCCTGACTGGGCATACAGAGTATCAAATCCGGGGCATGGGTGTGCGTGCCCCGAGGTAAGCCTTCGCCCTCGGTCAGGGGATGGTTGGAAGAGGGGGGCAATCGTGGGCTCCGGAGGCTGCCCCGTTGGCCTGGCTGTCTGGGGAGAGGGCACTCCTTCTGCTCCAGTGCCCAGGGAGGGTATGTGGGGGGGGGGGGTGTGTCTCCATCTAAGGGCTGGCAACCTGGCAGGGACTTAAACATCTCCCCTGAGTCCCCAGGGCCCTCCAGTGCCCCACATCTCTAGCAGACTCCTGGGTCTCTCCTCCCTTCCGCACCCACCACCTGGCCAGCAGACTCAGTAAATAGATGCTGTAATAGCCAACTACGTAGCTAGCAGAGCCCCTTGTTACAAAATTCTGAAGACTTTTGGGGTGCCTGATTGGCTCAGTAGGCGGAGCATGCGACTCAACCTCGGTTTGTGAGTTTGAGCCCCATGTTGGGCGTAGAACTTAAAGTATGAAGACGTTCGAGATGGTGACGGTAGAGCATTAAACCAAGTGGGAGGGCCCTTCTGAGCATGGACTCGGTGTGACCGCCTAGGCCACATGCGCACGAAGACAGGCCCGAGGATTGCTAACATATATCGGCCACCTGCCGCCTGAGGGGCACCTGGCCAGGCACTCCCATGCGTGGTCTCATGCCTTCGTCTCAGCAGCCCGATTATCCCTATTGTGCCGACAAGGAGATTGAGGGATTAGACAAGCCACATAACTTGCTGAGGTCACCAGCTCTTAAGGACCAGAGCTGGGGACAGAACCCCGGCCTGTCTGGCAACAGCGCCCGGGCTCTCTGCCACCACCCTGGCCGCCCTAGCCTATAGGGTAAGGAGGTTGCTGGGCAAAACAGCTGCTTCCCGTCCCCCTTTCTGCCCTATCAGGGGCAGGAAGGAAGATGAGGCAAGAAACAGCAGCTGACGGTGTGGCGACAATGGTAGCGGTGGTGAGGGTGGCCCGCCCAGGCAGAGGCGCTGGGGTGGGGCCGGGTGAGATGGGGCGCAGGGACGCTGTGAGCTGGAGACAGCTGATAGACAGCACAGCTGTGCCCTCCGTCCTCTCCCTGCTCTGCCCTGCTCTCACCTTCCATGCTGCCCATTCCTTTCCCGGCACCCCCTGCACCGGGGAGGTGGGTCAGGCCTCTGCTCCACCTGTGCCCTCGGTATTCCAACGCTTACCTCCATAACAACAGCCACAGCTCAGAGAGCACCTACTATGTGCCAGGCGTGCCGCCAGGGACTGTACACGTGTGTGACCTTGGATTCCCTCCACAAGCCCGTAAACAATGCGTGTTATCCCACTGAGGCCCAGAGAGGCTAAGAGATTGTGCAAAGCTACACAGCTGAGAAGCAGGAAGGAGGAGACTTGGGCCCAGATCTGAAGCCCAGGCGTTTCCAGCTCCTCCTCGCCGTCTTCCTCGCAGGACAGGGTTGGCCTGACAAGGTGCCGTGGTTCTCGGAGCATGGAAGAGTCTTTTCTCACAAAGGCAATGAAAAGCTTGAGGAATGGTCAGTTTGGGGGAAGAAAACATTGTGTATTCTGAGGGAAGGAGATGTTTGCCTAGTGCTTCCATGTGGCATTAATTGGGTGGGGGTCTGGGGTGCCTTATCTACCTGGAAGGCTCCCTTTGGCACTTGGGAAAGCAGCCCTCGTGGAGTTAGGTGACTGGAGCTGAGGGGCTGAGGACGTGCATGAGTAAGAAGGCCCCTCATACATCTTGTCCCCATCGGCATCCTGGCACCAGAGAATGGACTTGGATAGGCATGGGGGGGGTGGTTAGACTGCTGTAACAGAGACCCCCCTCCAAATCAGGGGTTCAGACAAAATGGAAATTTCTTTTTTTTTTAACATTCTTTTTTTTTTTTAATGTTTTATTTATTTCTAGGAGAGAGAGAGAGAGAGGGAGACAGCATGAGCAGGGGAGGGTCAGAGAGAGAGGGAGTGACAGACTCTGAAATAGGCTCCAGGCTCTGAGCTGGCAGTCAGCACAGAGCCCGACGCGGGGCTCGAACCCACGAACCGCGAGATCATGACCTAAGCGAAGTTGGACGCTTAACTGACTAAGCCACCCAGGCGCCCCCAAAATGGAAATTTCTCGCATACAAGTCTGGGTGGGTGATCTGACTCCTCAACAGTGTTGAAGACCCAAGTTCCTCCCACGATGTTGCTTTTCCACGCTCTGGGATGTTGAAGGCAGAGCACCACCTCATCTCCTGGGTCCAGGGCCCAAGACCTTGGCAGTGGGGAGAAAAGGGAAGGAGGGAACACTGCCCTTCCTTTTCAGGAAACGACCGAAAAATTGACACATCACCCACCTATCCCTGTGGCCAGAAGTTGGTCACCTGCCGCGCTGAGCTGCAAGAGAGTTTGGGAATCCTATGTACTAGGGCTTCTGGTACAGAAGGTACAGGGATTGGATGTGGGGCGCTGGGCAGTGAACAGCCTTTGTCAGTGGATGGAGAAGGGCTGGCCCGAGAAGGCTGATGTCACATGATGGCGATGGCTTTCTATGGGGAAGCTCTAAGAGAAGTGTTTTCAGATGGACTTCTCTCTGGGTGAGGCGTAAGGCAGAGAGGCTAGCACCCCCTTGGCTCATGCGCTGTCCCCCGGACTGCCTCATCTCTGGTCAAAGGTAGAGGGTTCGATTCTCCCTCGCCCTCCCCAGTAGCCCCTTGGAGGTCCTTATGGGGTCTTCGTCCATTAGCGCTGTAAGAGGAGGGTGAGGCTCATCAGAGAGCACCATATTCACCCCTGCGGGGGGCCCTTCTGTTCCAGGAAGGGGTAGAGAAGGGCCCTATCCTCACACTTCAGTGAGGGAATCACTATCTGGAGCATCAGGAAATGGAGACATCAAGAGAGTGAGAGAGAGAGTTCAGAGCTCTCAAGGCCAGCCTCTGGCTCAGAGACGGACAGAAAGTGAGCAGAGTTCTAGCAGGAGGAAAAGCTGTGTGAAA
>NW_027530179.1:6561024-6561185 GCF_008692635.1 Crocuta crocuta
GTTCCTTACCTCATAGAGCGTAAAAGCCCTCAGTTTCCCCTGCTGCCCACTAGGACAGATGAGGTGCTCCTAGCTCTAGGAGAGCCAGCTTTGTGGCTCCGAGCTGAAAAGGCCCGATGGGAGCCCCTGGAGGCACGTGGCTGGCCCTCATCTCTGAGCCT
>NW_027530179.1:6561284-6595630 GCF_008692635.1 Crocuta crocuta
CGCCGCGGGCTGGGGCGGAGGGAGGGGGTGCCGGTGGGCAGGGGGCGAGCAGCATTGGAGCTGGGGTTTCACTTCTCTCTCTCATACCAGTGTGGAATCTGCGTTTTCTCAGTTGGTGACATGTGTGACCCCTCATCCGAGCTGAGGGGCGGTGTCTTCTCTCACCCCCTCCTCCAACCCTGGCCGTCCCTCCAGTTTGGGTGGGACTCCTCCCAGCTGGGGACCTGGGACCCCAGCTCACCAAAGGCATCTCTTTGCTCCCGGAAAGGGGGTAGTATGAGAAGTGGAGATCTCTGTGGGGACACTTCCTCTGTGGGGCCTGTGCTCTCTCAGGTCCTTCTCTGGGCCTCGGTTGGCCTTGCTGTTCCCGCAACTAGTCCAGGAAGAGAGGCGCCATGCCCCTGCCTCCTCTCGGTGCTGCCCTGTTTCCTCTCAGGGCCTATCCCAGACCCTCTGCCTGCCTTCGTGGGTTGGCCTCTCTCACTTTCTTCCCCGAGGCCTGGCCTCAGGTGTTACTTTTTGCTGTCTTGCTGTTGGACAATGCCAGTGGCATAGCGGGGTAGAGGGACCCCTTTTCATCAGAGGGTGGGCTGTGGTCCTCACAAGAGGCAGCCTATCTTCTTCTTTTTCTTTTTTAATGCTCATTTGTTTTAGAGAGAGAGGGAAAGAGAATGCAAGCAGGGCAGGAGCAGAGAGAGAGAGAGAGACAGAGGATCCAAAGCGGGCTCTGCTCTGACAGCGGAGAGTCTAATGCGGGGCTCAAACCCACAAACCCATGAGATCACTCACTCACTCACTACCTGAGCTGAAGTCGGATGCTTAACCAGCTAAGCCACCCGGGCGCCCTCCTCCTTAAAGTTTATTTATTTTCAGAGAAAGAAAAGGGAGAAGGGGACAGAGAGGGAGAGATAATTCCAAGCAGACTCCATGCTGTCAGTGTGGAGCCCAATGTGAGGCTCAAACTCATGAGCCGCAAGGTCATGACCTGAGCCGAAATCAAGAGTTAGATGCTTAACTGACTCAGCCCCCCAGGTGTCCCTGCAGTCTGTCTTCTTAGCTTTCTTGTCACTGGCAGTGGCATAAACCTCCTAGGGGCTGTGTGGTCTGGGTGAGTTTTCTACTCTCTCCCCCCACCCCCCATGCCTCAGTGTCCCTATCTGTGAGATGAGGATGACACTAGTACCTTGTACGGTCCTTAGGGGGCTTGGTGTACAGATAGTGCTCAGACAGCCGCTGACACATAGCAAGTGTTCAGCTCTAATTATGATGCAGGTGTTTGCCACTATGAGGAAAACATTGACAGAAGTTGGTTGTTGTTTTTTTTATATTTATTTTAAGTAGGCTCCATGCCCAATGTGGGGCTTGAACTCACAGCCCTGAGATCAAGAGTCACATGCTCCACTGACTGAGGCAGCCAGGCGCCCCACCACAGACAGAAGTTTTAGGCCCCAACACTAAACCCAGGGTCTGAGCCAATTAAATAAGTAAAACCTGGGGCGCCTGGGTGGCTCAGTTGATTAAGCGTCCAGCTTCGGCTCAGGTCATGATCTCACAGTTTATGGGTTCGAGCCCCGTGTCGGGCACTGTGCTGACAGCTCGGAGCCTGGAGCCTGCTTCAGATTCTGTGTCTCCCTCTCTCTCTGACCCTCCCATGCTCACGCTGTCTCTCTCTCTCTCTCTCAAAATAAATAAAACATTAAAAAAAATAAGTAAAACCTTTTGAGGCACGTGCCCCTACCTCTGTGGTCAGTGAGGGGGCAGGGGTCCTGTCCGCATTCTGTATTTTTGGCTTTAGTGTAGGGTTTTGTACTTAGCAGGTGGTGGATGGAGAAGATGTCAGCGGGCATTGATGGGCATCCAAAGATATGGCTGCCCAATTATAATCCTGAAGTACGATCGATTCTCATGATTCATGGTAGTTCTTCAAAGTTGCTGCAAACACTGATGCAGTGAATGTGAGCCATTACCCCTAGGGGAATACAGGTTTGGGTGCCTTTGAGCCTCTGGTCACAATGTTTTCATCAACCAACTGATATAATACTGTGTGTGTGTGTGTGTGTGTGTGTGTGTGTGTGTTTTAGAGAGAGAGAGCATGAGCAGGGGAGAGGGGCAGAGGGGGAGGATTTTAAGCANTTTAGAGAGAGAGAGCATGAGCAGGGGAGAGGGGCAGAGGGGGAGGATTTTAAGCAGGCTCTATGCTCCATGCAGAGCCCAATGTGGGGCTCGATCCCACAATGCTGGGATCATGACCTGAACCAAAATCGAGAGTTGGATGTTCAAATGACTGAGCCACCCAGGCACCCCTGATCGAATACCTTGTTTTATGTGTGTTTCTATTTAAAGACATTTTACTTAAAATATATTGTTGATGCATCAACATTAACTCATGGCTGATGGCACTATCGGTCATGCTTGAACAAAGTTGAGTTTTCTCTGTAAGACGTATCACGGCCTCCTTGTGCTAAGGATTTCTAGACGGGACATCGACCCTACACTTGGGAGGCATTTTAAACAGCAAAACCAACAAAAAGACAAAAAATGCCAGAAAGGTGGCTCTAAATAGACGGAAAAGGATACATGTTTAAGCCTGGGAGCTGAAACAAGAAGGCAGAGCATGCCCTGTGTGACCTCGACTAAGAACCTGGGCGTCGGGTGACTCGAATTTTTCATGGCTCTGTGCGTGTCCACAAAAGACTTGTGAGGAGAGCATGAGTGTTGATTTGGGAGTGCCAAATAAGTTGTAGCGAGCAGGCAAATCTGCAAAGACAAATCCACGGATAAGGAAGACTGGCTATACCTCTGCATGGATTGGTATATACCCGCTGCCCAGCAACTCCCTGCAGCACCCACTTAAGGGTGGCTTGCCTGGCCCAGCAGGGGCCTCCAGCACCCCGTGCTGGGTCTTAGCCCAGCGTCGTTGCCGGTGACTCGTTAGGATGGGTGGGTGCCTTTTGCTGCCCAGGCCTGTATGGGAGGAGGAGAGAGGAAGCCTTGCCCTGCCCTGCGCTCCCCCCTCCCCACTTCCCCACTGCACGTGAGGCCTCCCTGGTGAACGAGACCCACACATGCAGAAAGGGAGGTGGGGTGACACGAGCAGGCAGCCACCTGTGACTTTTCTCAACCAAGTGCTGCATCCACACCTGGGGAAGACCCCCTGGCAGTTTGGGGGGGGGGGGAGCCTGTTTTGACCTAATCTTTATTTACCCCTCACAGAGGAAGTAAATAAATAGCTCGTTATGTGTCTGTGTGTGCGCGCGTGTGCCAGACTGTATGTGCCTTGCTGCATGCTGTGAAAACCCGAGACCCGGCCCCAGAGGAAGTGGTAACAAAATGATTGTTTGTTTTATTTTCCATTTACCCTGAGATCTCTTCCCCACCTCCACCCTTTGTATATGTACCAAAAGGCCCTTTTTACTGCCCTGGGATCTGATCATTTGTTCATTCGTTGCTTTGTTCCCTTGTTCTAGCGTGTACTGGGCCAACACAGGGCTAGATGCTGGTGAATGTAACAGATTCCTTTAAGAGGAAGTGAGGTGGAGAACGGGTGCTTCGGCCTGTGCATTCGAATCGCTTGGACTGCCTATTAGCAAGGTGACCACGGACAAGTTGACTTGTGGGATCACGTGAGCTCAGCTCCCAGGGCTGTTTCAAGGATGGAAGTCAGTAGGGTAATGATGTGCTCATGGTCAGCACTCCATGCCAGTGAGTTTCTTCCTTTGAGGATGCGCCGTGCACACAGGAGCAAGGTTTGCGATGTCCCCTCTACGTCTCTTCGCTACCCCTGTGGCTGCCTGCCCACCCCACACCTTCCTGAGCATGCGCCTGGATCACTGTGCATTTCCACAGCACCGCTGCTCAAAGACCAGCAGGGGCTTCCCAGGGCCCGTGAAATCAGATCCAACTTAGCATGATGCTCTGGTTCTCCCGGCATCTGGGCACAACCCACCTCTCTCGTTCCTTGACCCACCATCAGCCTTTACAACCCAGTTCCTGCCAGTAAGCATGCCTGACCCATCTTAGAGTCTCTCTTCCTCCCTTCCTGGAATACCCCGTGTTTTCCTCCTGTCCGCCCTGTCCGTGCAGACGTGGCCATTCTTCAGGGCTCCCTTTCTTTCTTTTTTAAAGTTTATTTTGAGAGAGAATTTCAAGCAGGCTCCACGTTGATGGTGCAACATGGGGCTCAAACTCATGAACCGTGAGATCATGACTTGAGCCAAAATCAAGAGTCAGACACATCGTAACCTACTGAGCTACCCAGGTACCCCAAGGCTCACTTTATTATTTATTTATTTATTTATATTTTTTTTACAAATAGTTTATTGTCACGTTGGTTTCCATATAACACCCAGTGCTCATCCCCACAAGTGCCCAAGGCTCACTTTAAATCCACTTGGCTGCTCCCGCCACCTAGCCTGCCCCCTGGGTGGCTTGTCCTAGTCGATGTCAAGTGTGGGCACAGCTTCTTGTCCTTTCTAGACTGTGAGGCGCTTGAGGACAGGCTCTGTTTCTTTGTCGCCTTCCACTCTTCTTTAACTCAGCCCATATGAAGGATGACCATTTTGTGCCTAATGCCGTTGGGCCCCAGGTCTTGTGTCCCAGCAGTGCCCATCATGGCATATGGTACTCTCTCAATGAAAGTGGGCCCAACAAACGAGTGAGGGGAAACAGAACAGAACTCTGCAAGTATACAGTCTTGGAGTCCAGACTCTCTGTGCTGTGGGTGTTCCAAGGCAAGGGAGAGTCACGAAAGCTGGGGGTGAGGGGAAGATTCTGGGAGAGCTGAGTGGCCTTTGGAGGCGAATTGGTGGAGTTGCGGGCATTGGGAGGCACAGGCCAGGGTGTGGCAGGAGCCATGTCTGTCTTGACCAGAGCTGGCGATTCTTGCTCCGGTCCCCCACTGCCACACAGGCGTCCAGATCTGGGGAGGGCACTGTGGGTGGACCATTGAACCATGGACATCCTGTGGACGGGGTCCTACCTAGGACCTGATCCTCATGGCAAAGCAAGGGAGGACAGTGAGATGGCCAAGAATGTCCTGAGTGTGGGATCAAATGTGGACTCAGAGCAGGACTTGGGAAAGTCATGCACTCACTCATATATTTATCTGTTCATTCAGCCTTCATTTTTAAGGTTTCAAAAGAATGATAAAATGAATACTTGCTCAGTATAGGAAAGTTGGACAATGGGGCACCTGGGTGGCTCAGTCGGTTAAGCATCCAACTTCAGCTTAGGTCATGATCTCACAGTTCCTGGATTTGAGCCCCACGTCAGGCTCTGTGCTGACAGCTCAGAGCCTGGAGCCTGCTTCCGATTCTGTGTCTCCNGTTAGAAAAATCATTCATAGTTCTTACCACCCAAAGACAGCCTGGTTTACATTCTGTGTGTTTCCTTCTGGTCTTATATCTTTATTATTTAAATAGTTGTCATGCAATTATGTAAACAGCTCTTTAAACAGTGAATTTTTATATTTAATTCTTAAACCTATTAAATAGTGAAACATTAAAAAAAGTAAAACAAGCTTTATCATTTTACAAATACGTTGCAGGAGTGCCTGGGTGGCTCCGTCAGGGGGGCGCCCGACTCTTGATTTTGGCTCCAGTGGTGATCTCAGTTTCTGAGTTCGAGCCCCGCGTTGGGCTCTGCACTGCCAGCCCAGAGCCTGGTTGGTATTCTGTCTCCCTCTCTCTCTGCCCTTCCCCTGCTTGCTCTCTCTATCTCTCCCAAAATAAAAATAAAAACTTTTAAAAAATACAACAAGAAGAAGAAGAGGTAAAGAAGGTAAAGGTGCAAATTCTACCCCACCCTCCAAGTCCCATCCCCTGAGGAAAACCCAGTGTTAGGAGTTGGTATGTGTCCTGCTGAACCATTGTTTCCTGTGCACGTACACTCTTTTGAAATCAGACCATAGAATATTGTTTATGTGTAACCATTTTTATTTTTACAAAGTTAGTGTCATTTTGCATGCCCAGTGTTGCATTTCCCTTTTTTTATACAACATTTGTTATACTATGTAAGTTTATGTAAATATCTGACATTATATAAAACAAATCCATGCCAATAACACACGGACCAGTTATATAGGCTGCAATTTACAATTACTGCTTGGAAATCTGGAGTAGTTTGCCTGACAGTCTAATCTGTACATTTTGCAACATGACTGAACTATCTCCTTGGTTGATCAAAATGATTTTAAAGCCTTAACATTTAATATCTAGTTAAAGTATTTTTTAAAACGTTTTTAATGTTTTATTTTATATTTGAGAGAGAGAGAAAGACAGAAAGTGAGCAGGGGAGGGACAGAGACAGAATCTGAAGCAGGCTCTAGGCTCCGAGCTGTCAGCACAGAGCCCGATGCGGGGCTTGAACTCATGCACAGTGAGATCATGACCTGAGATGAAGTCGGACGCCCAGCCGAGCCATCCAGGCACCACTAGTTGAAGTATTTTTTAAAGTAATCTCTACACTCAGTGTGGGGCTTGAGCTCATGACCCCAAGATTAAGACTTGCATGCTCGACCGACTGAGCCAGCCAGGCACCCTTCTAGTTAAAATATTTTTTAAAGTAGTGGGAGAAACCTCTTTTCTTTTGTTTTGCATATATAAAAAAATAACTAAAGGAAAAATGCATTATTCTTAGATTTCTCAAGTCAAATGAAACTTCCCTCTCAAGTGAACATCTTATGGCTAAAATACAAGATGGTAGTTATTATTCTGGAAAAATTAAAAATTCCCAGGCTTTGACTTCTTACCTACATAATATTTTTTTTCTTTTGTCTTTTTTAAAGAGAGAGAGAGAGAAAGGACAGAGTACAAGTGGGGGAGGGGCAGAGAGAGAGGGAGACACAGAATCTGAAGCAGGCTCCAGGTGCTGAGCTGTCAGCACAGAGCGCAATGTGGGGCTCGAACTCACGAACCGTGAGATCATGACTTGAGCTGAAATCGGACGCTCAACCGACTGAGCCACCCAGGCGCCCCCATAATATTTTAAAAGACTTCCCTGAATATATATATTTTTTCCAATGCCTGTGTAATAGTTCACCCATCTTTGACTTAATTGTTGCGGGATTTGCACAGCGTTTCCTAAGCTTTGTGCTAGGCACGTGAGACAAAATTCCTGACTTCTGGGGACCCCCAGGCTGGTGAGACCCTAATGCCTCAGCAGTTTCCCCTTAATGTAATAAATGGCAGGGATGGATTCTAGGCTCTGTGCAGTGGAAGCCTGCAGGCGGTAGGGAGTGAGGGCTCAGTCAAGGACGGCTCTGCGGAGGGAAGGCACTTTTGCTCTGGGTCTTGAGGAATGAGCGAGAGGCCCCAGATGCAGACAGAATGGAGGGGCCCCCGGTTGCAATGTGACTTATTATCAACCATCACCCCGGCTCTGGTGGTTTGTTTCTGCTTTTCCTTTGCAGATGACAGATTCTGCGACCAAGGGCTCCAGCTGTTTATCAGGGGCCATCCCAGGGGCAGGGGCTCCCACTCCCTGCTGCGGAGGCTGTGGGGCCCTGATTAAGGAAGCAGCTAAAGCAAGGGAGCCAGGGCAGAGGGGGGCAGGGGAAGCGGAAAGCCACGGTGAGGAATAGAGACAGAGGGCTGCCGGAGAGAGCCAGGGCAAGGGACGGGAATGAGCCTGGCCTCTGTTGTGTGCTTCGGGGTATGACCCTGCCCTCCTCTACCTCGGGAAATGCTGCTCGGTCAAGGCCCCTTCGGATGGCACCTCCGCGGTGACTGCATTCATTCGGCAAGCGCGTCCTGATGGTATCGCTTAGAGTTAATTCCTTTCCTCTGCTCACGTCGCAGGCCAACCTATTGCAGTTGAAAGAGTGCGAACTTTGGAATCAAGAATCATGCTAGCAGTAGGGACGCCTGGGTGGCTCGTCGCTCAGTTGGTCAAGCATTCGATTCTTGATTTTAGGCTCAGGTCATGAGCTCATGGTTCGTAGGTTCGAGCTCCGCATCAGGCTCTGTGCTGACAGTGCGGGATTCTCTCTCCCCCCACCCTCTCTACTCCTTCCCTGCTCACTCTCTAACCAAACAAACAAACTTAAAAAAAAGCATCATACTAGCAGTAACTAACATTTTTGAAGTATTTAACATATGCTAGCCACCCGAAGATTGTTTTGAATCCGTTGTTCTATTTGAATCTGTTGTTTCCCACTTTGCACTCCCCAGTGGTGAGTGAGGTAACAACTGTCATTATCCCCATGTTGTAGCAGAAGGAACTGGAGAGCAAAGGGTTTAGTAAGCTTGAGGTGCCCATAATAGCAGAGGTCCAGACCCCTGTCTGAGTCTCTGTTTCCTCATTTACAGCAGGGAGATGGAAACAGTATCTTTTTCCCAGGGTAGTTTCAAGAACTACATGAAGTCATGTGTCTCTAGCACCATTAGCAGTATAGCCGTGACCCCTACTCATTCGGCGGCGTCATTCCTTGGGTGCTGCTTGTTTGAGTTTGTAGAGCACGGTAGGGTGGTTAGGAGCTTCCATTCTGGAGCAAGATCGCCTGTGTTCGAAATCCAGGCTCAGATCCATGACCAGGCTCAGATAGGTAACGTGGAGCAAGTTAGTTTTACCTCTTGGAACCTCAGTTTCTTGATCTATACCATGAAGGTGATTGTGGTACCTTCCTCATAGAGTTGTTTCAGCATTGAAGTGAATGGATGCAGGGGCGCCTGGGTGGCTCAGTCGGTTAAGCGTCTGACTTCAGTTCTGGTCATCATCTAGCGGTTTGTGAGTTCAAACCCCGGCTCAGGCTCTCTGCTGTCAGCACAGAGCCCACTTCAGATCCTCTGTTCCTCCCCCCACCCTGCATGCACGCTCTCTCATTTCACTCTTTCTCTCAAAAATAAACATTAAAAAAAATAAAGTGAATGTGTGTGTGTATTTGTTGCTGATATTAAAGAATAGAGGGGCGCCTGGGTGGCTCAGTCGGTTAAGCGTCCGACTTTGGCTCAGGTCATGATCTCACAGTTCGTGGGTTCGAGCCCCGTGTTGGGCTCTGTGCTGACTGCCCTGTCTTCGGATTCTGTGTCTCCTTCTCTCTCTGACCCTCCCTGCTCATGCTCTCTCTCTCCCTCTCTCTCTCTCTCTCTCTCTCAGAAATAAATAATAAATAAACATTTAAAGAAAAAAAAAAAGAATGGAAACTTGCTGAGGGCGAGGTCGATTTCAGGAAGGCGTCCCCTGGGTTCTCACTGCCTTAGTGAGGACGTATGTGGCTGAGTAGTCTAGATAGTGGTATGACAGCAAGGACAACAGATATCCATACATTGGAATTCTTCCTGTACGAGAAATACTTGCTTATTGTAGAAATTCTGGAAAATATAAAGAGGAAGATGAAACATAATCCTACTATTTAGGAACGATCACTGTTAACAGTTTGGAATATTTCTTCCCAGTCTTGTTTCAATGTAGACAGTTCCTTTCCTATAATCAAGATCATGTGCCATCTTACACTTTTGTTCCTTCGCTGACCTGGTTGTATGTAAGATGAGCATTTTCCAATGTCATTAAAATATTTTTTGAGATATTTTTGAAATATTGGTGTTTTGTTTTATTTTGTTTTACTGATTGAAAAACTGCACACGGAGGGAGTTAATAGATGGGTGCCCTTCTGGAGGAAGGGAGGTCTGTCCCATCTTGGTGTTATATAAATTCCTAGGGCCAGAGCAGTGGTGCATTCATTCATTCAGTAAATATTTATTGAGTATCTCTTATGTGCTGTGTGCTTGGGATACACCAGTGAACAAAATGGGCAAAAATTCTTTTCCTTGTATAGCAAGGAGTAGTCGTGGTAGGACAGACAGCAAGCAGTATGCAGTAAGCAAAGTCAGGAATTCATTAAAAGGTAATTAAGAGATGAGTGCCGCGATGGCTCAATTGGTTAAGCCTCCAACTCTTGATTTCAGCTCAGGTCAGGATCTCACGGTTTGGGAGATCGAGCCCTGTGTCAGGCTCTGTGCAAATGGCGGGTTTCTCTCTCTGCCCCTCCCCTGCTCCCTCTCTTTCTCTCTCAGAATAAATAAACTTTTAAAAAATTTTATTAAAAAATTTTTTTAGTGTTTATTTTTGAAAGAGAGAAAGAGACAGAACGTGAGCAGGGGAGGGGCAGAGAGAGAGGGAGACACAGGATCTGAAGCAGGCTCCAGGCTCTGAGCTGTCAGCACAGAGCCCGATGTGGGGCTCAGACCCACAAACCACAGGATCATGACCTGAGCCGAAGTTGGATGTGTAGCCGACTGAGCCACCCAGGCGCATCCAAAATTAAAAAAAAAAAAGTAATAAGAACTATTGACAAGACAAAAATATAGAGCTGGGCAAGTGCGATAGTACTGGAGATGGTGACATTTTACTGTTTAAATAGGGTGACCCATGTGAGGTTTCCTGAGAAGACCGCATCCGAACGGTGATTTGAAGGGACAGAACTGGTGATGTAGCTGGGGGGCAGGCGTGCAGCAGAGGGAAGAGCCAAAACAAAGGTCCTGGGACTCGAACCTTCCTGGAGTGTTTGGGGAATAGCAAAGAGAGCAATGTGGCTGTAGTGGAGGGTCATTCTTGAGTGAATGGCTTGACTTTTGGAGGGATAGCTGATACTCTGGTTGAGAGAGCCAGGGATCTCAAACGGCTCTAACTAAGGACGTAAATTAAACAACATATACATTCCAACAAGAACAAAGTTTACTCTGGGGCACCTGGGTGGCTCAGTCGGTTAAGCATCGGACTTCAGCTCAGGTCATGATCTCACGGTTTGTGAGTTCAAGCCCCGCATCGGGCTCTGCTCTGACAGCTCAGAGTCTGGAACCTGCTTTGGAGCCTGTGTCGCTCTCTCTCTTTGCCCCTCCACTGTTCACACTCTGTCTCCCTCTCTTTCTCTCTCAAAAATAAATAAACATTAAAAAAAAGTTTACTCTAAAGTTAAAAGTCTTCTGCAAAGCAGATATCCTCAAAGGCCTCTTGTTAGTGCCTTGTGTGAATTATAAAATATGCAAGTACACAATGAATGTTATATGGTTTATATATTGTAGATATGCTGAACTCGTGTATTCAGCGTATATTTATTGAATGTCTGCTGTGGGTCTGGACTCATTCTAGGCGCCAGGGAGTCAGAACAAGACTGAGCCCCTTCCTTCATGAAATTTACATTCTCATGGTAGAGACTCAGATATATAATGTGATATTGGATGGTGATAACCAATGGCTGTTAACCATGATATGCAAGAGAAAACTGTGGTTTAAGTTGAGTCAAAGTTAATTGAGTCAGCTGTGTAATTCGGTTTTGAAAAAGCCGGATTCCATCTGAGGCTGTGTGAACAGAATGCCCAGCAAGCACCCTCTGCCTTCTGGTTGTCAAGCTGGACCTGGAGTATTGAATTTCTCTTCTAGAAGGGCTGTGACACACCAGAGCTCGTAGGTCAGGAAGGGGGGTTCCAGCTCAGTAGGCTGAGGGATTTCCTAATGGTCAGAACTGACCAGTAATGGAATGGGCTGTGAGAGAGGGTGAGATTCCCATTTCTAAAAGAGTTTGAAAAGAGAATGAGGGGTGCCTGGGTGGCTCAGTTGGTTAAGCGTCTGGCTTTGGCTCAGGTCGTGATCTCGTGGTTTGTGAGTTTGTGCCCCACGTCGGGTTCTGTGCTGACAGTTCAGAGCGTGGAGCCTGCTTCGGATTCTGTGTCTCTCTCTCAGCCTCTCTCCTGCTCTGTCTCTCTCTTTCTCAAAAATAAACAACATTAAAAAATTAAAAAAAGAAAAAGAGCCTGGATTCACCTCTCTCAGGATGTTAATAAGGATATAATCAATCTAGTAGAGGCTTGGATTATAAATGTCTGGCTCCTCCTGGTCCCAGGCAAAACTGAATGAGGAGGGGAAAAAAATTGCAAATAACTTGTAACATAGGGAATTCCATATTAATGAACCACGTTTACTTTTTAATTTTTTTTTAGTGTTTATTTTTGTGAGAGAGACAGTGAGAGTGGGGGAGAGGCAGAGAGAGGGGGACACAGAATCTGAAGCAGGTTCCAGGCTCTGAGCTGTCAGCACAAAGCCTGATGCGGGGCTCAAACCCACGAACTGTGAGATCACGACCTGAGCTGAAGTTGGACACTTAACCCACTGAGCCACCCAGATGCCCCTATTAACCATGTTTTAATAGCCAGTAACCACCAAAGGCATAAGTAGAATCCCAACACCTAGAAATCAGGTTCTCAGAATCCTTTCTCTCATTACATTAGTTCAGTGCCTGGGCTCTAGAAACTTCAGAGGGTTAGAGAAAGCTCAATAGGAGAGTCACAGGATCGGTCAACGGATTGTTTTCCCCTCACCTTTTTATTTTGACAGTTCCAGATAGAGAAAAGTTGCAAGAATTGTGCAAAAAATCCTCATATAGACTTCCCCCAGATTTCCCAAATGTTAGCATTCTATCACATCTGCTTCATCATTCTATCATATATATATGATAGTTATATAAACTATCCCAATGTAGGGCTCAAACTCATGAACCATGAGATCATGCCCTGAGCCGAAACCAAGAGTCAGATGTAAACTATTTATATATATAAACATATATATATATACAGACACACATTGTTTGAATGTAAGTTGCAGACGTAATGTTCATTTACTCCTACATAGTTTAGTATGCATTTAAAAAAATTTTTTTAAATGTTTTATTTATTTCTGAGAGAGAGAGAGTGTGAGCAGGGAGGGTCAGAGAAAGAGGGAGACACAGAATCTGAAGACAGGCTCCAGGCTCTGAGCTAGCTGTCAGCACAGAGCCTGTTGCGGGGCTTGAACCCACGAACCGTGAGATCATGACCTGAGCCGAAGTCAGACGCTTAACCAACTGAGCCACCCAGGCGACCCTAGTATGCATTCTTAAAATAATGTATTCTCTTACATAACTCCAAAAGAATGATAAAACCCAGGAAATTAACACTGAGACAATGCTAGTATCTACAGATCTCCATTCAATATATCATAGTCATCCCAATGGTATGCTTTTTAGCCAAAACAAGACAACAAAAAACAAAGGCCCAGGTCATGGGTTATATTCAGTTATCATGTCTCTGTAGGTTTGCTTTAACCTGAAATGGTTCCTTAATTCTTCTTTGTCTTTCGTGACGGCCAACATTTTTGACGGTTGGACAAAGGACTTTGAAGCAAAGGCTTATTTAGAAATGAGCTAAGGGCACCTGGGTGGCTCAGTCCGTTAAGCATCTGACTCTTGGTTTCGGCTCAGGGCATGATCTCATGGTTCATGAGTTTGAGCCCCACATTGGGCTCTGCGCTGACAGCATGGAGTCAGCTTGGAATTCTCTCTCTCCCTCTCTCTCTGCCCCTACCCCGCTCAGGCTTGCTCTCTCCCACTCTCTCTCCCTCTCTTTCTCTCAATATAAATAAACTTAAAAAATGTGAGCTAAGCCAGGGAGCAGATTTTGATATGAATCCTCATGTATCTTTGGTTTATTCATTAAGAATGATTTTCCTGTGGAAGATGCCAGAATGGCTCCATGTTGCTCATCATGTAGAATACAAAGGCCCCCTATATTCATTTCCTAGGGTAGCCGTACAAAGGACCACAAACTGAGTGACTTAAGACAACAGAAAGGTACTCTGTCACAGTTCTGGAGGCCAGAAATCCAAAATGAAGGTATTAGTAGACCATGTCCCTCCAAAGCCTGGGGAGGGTGGGGGAAGGGGGAGGATTCTATTTCTTCCATTCAAGGTGTTCCTTGGCTTATAGCTGGGTCACTCCAATTTGCCTCTGTCTTCACGTGGCCATCTTTCCTCTGTGTCTCTTCTTTGTAGAAGGACACCAGTCATACTGGATTAAGCCCACCCTACTCCAGTATGACTTCATTCTGATTACATGTGCAACAACCCAATTTCCATAAGGTCACATTCTGAAGTATTGGGGGTTAGACGTCATCATTTTGGCGGGACATAATTCAACCCATAACACTCCCACCTCATCTTTCCAACCTAATCCTGCATTGCCTTATATGTGGTGCCCTGGTCAATTGCACTAGTCATCCTAAAGAGGACACTTGCTTTCTCCCAGACTCGAGGCTTTCTTCTGGCCCTTTCCATTCCTCTCTGCCAACCCAGACCCCTCTTTATCCTAACAGTGACAACTTTCATTTACTTAGTGCTTATTATGTGCCAGGCACTACTCTAAACTCTTTACACATAGTGTTCTTTTAACCTTACCCTGTAGGGACCATTATGAGCCCCATTTTGCAAATGATGATGGAGGCACAGAAAGTATCCTGCTCAAGGCCTCACAATAAGATGATTGTCAGACATTTTCTTGGCTTATTTTCTCCTCGCTTTGAGTCTTTGCTGATCTAGAAGGAGTCTTGATGGCATGATGATTTTAGTCTGTGATTTTCAGGGCCTGTGAGCACCCATCTTCCCCCACTGCCTCAGTGTAGATTAATATACTGTGTCCTCAGTTATTGGGCTGGGGGGTGGGATTTGGACTTTGGGTTGTTTTTTGCAGGGGGTGGATTTGGGTTTTTATGCTCACTGCTTCCTTCCTTCCTATCAGGGCCTCTGTCCCCGAACCTGCACCAATTCTGGGTTTCTCAGAATGGGGGCCAGTGTGTCACATATATCAACATCTCCTGTGGAGTGTGTCAAAAATACCAAAAATGCACAGCCCAAGGTCTCCCTCCAGACCTCCTCCAGCAGAATCTCTGGGTGGAAGATCAAGAGCCTGCCTGGTTAATAAACCTCCTAGTGATTCTCAATAAGTTTGAGAAAGGCCTCATTGGATGTGTATAAAATGATTGATTGACTCCTTCGATGAACGGATGCTGTAGGTTTCTTTTATTTTTTATTTTTTTTAATGTCTATTTATTTTTGAGAGGCAGAGAGAGACAGAGCACAGCAGGGGAGGGGCAGAGAGAGAGACACACACAGAATCAGAAGCAGGCTCCAGGCTCTGAGCTGTCAGCACAGAGCCTGACGTGGGGCTCCAACCCACGGATGGCGAGATCATACCTGAGCTGAAGTTGGATGCGCAACCAACTGAGCCAACCAGGCGCCCCAGATGCTGTATGTTTCTTGGGGGTACAGACCAAGAGAAGACTTTTAAAAATTTGTTGTCAATTTTCACAGGTCAATTTTTCTGTGAACCTAAAACCGATCTATAAATAAGGCCATTTCTTAATTTTTTTGGTTGTTTGTTTATTAGAGAGAGAGAGAGAGTCAGGGAGAGGGGAAGAGGGAGAAAGAAAATCTCAAGCAGGCTCCATGCACAGTGCAGTGCCCGACTTAGCGCTCAATCTCATGACCCTGAGATCATGACTTGAGCAGAAATCAAGAGTCGGACACTTAACCAACTGAGCCACCCAGGCACCCTGTCAATTCTGTTTTTTAATGACGGGCATTGCCCACAAAGTACTAAAGAATGTCATGGAATGTTGTAGGGCTTAACAGGAAACCTACGCTATTTGGGCATGGACTGTTTCTCTTGAGGCTTACCTCTCTGCAGTGATGTCCTATTCAGTGTCGGAGGGAAATCTGGTCTCAGACCTGGTCCCCACCTGCCCAGCCCCCATCTAAAACTCTGTCCTTGTCCAAAACTCTGAGAGCCTGGGGATGACAGTAGACAGTTGCTCTACCCCCTAGAGGAGCCCAGCTGTTTCCCCTAGCCCCTCATTTCAGCCACCTGAACCCATTCACAGTTTTCCTGTCAGTTAACCCGGGCCCCACGACAGTGTGGGAAGGGGCCCCTCTAGACTGGGTGGGGCTGCGTTTCATTTACTGGTGCCTTTCCTCAGGCCTCAGCTGAACAGGTGCAGGCAGAAGCAGCTGGGTGAAATGAGGACATTCTTCCTCTCCCTTCCTTTCTCTTCTCCCTCCAACTCCCTCCCCCAACCCAGCCGCACTGAAGCCACATCCCATTTCCTCCCCAACTTTCAAAGCTGCTCTCCCCTCTGCCTCCTCCCCCCTTCCATCCCTCGAAGGGCAGTGCCCAGGGGAGGGGTTACTTAAACTGGGAGGCGACACAATTAAGGGAAAGTGGAAAGCCTTGGGTTTATGCTGCCACACTCCCTTTCTGTCGAGGTGGTTTTTTTTAATGGGGGGGAGGTGGTGAGATGGAGGTGGTGTCACAGGGAGGGGAGGACAGTTCCAGCGACTACCTAGGTCCCTCGCTGACTTCGTCTACAGACTCTAAACTCACGGAAAACCTGTGAAGAAGAAAGTGGCCTCTTCAGGGCTGACTTTTCTTTTTTTTTTTTTTTAATGTTTTATTTCTAGGAGAGAGAGAGAGACAGCGTGAGCAGGAGAGGGTCAGAGAGAGGAGTCACAGACTCCAAAACAGGCTCCAGGCTCTGAGCTGGCAGTCAGCACAGAGCCCGACGCGGGGCTCGAGCCCACGAACTGCGAGATCATGACCTAAGCGAAAGTCGGACGCTTAACCGACTAAGCCACCCAGGCGCCCCAGGGCTGACTTTTCTCTGCCTCTTCTAGGAGAATGGGGTGAGAATGGGGTCAAACTCAAAGCCACATTCTAGAACGGGGATTTGGAGCTGCCTTCCTTACATCTGCATCCCCTGGAGGACTCCATAAACTGGGATTGCTGAGACCCAGTCCCAGAGATTCAGATTTGGATTCTGAGGGCCAGAGAATTTGCATTTCTAGTCTGTTCCCCAGTTGATGCTGCTTCTGCTGGCCCTGGGACCACACTTAGAGAAATGCTGTTCCAGGGCTCCCCTTAAGATTTCTGATAAGTGGGCTCAGGCTAGCTGCCACTGGGGGAAGTACAGATCACTCAAGGAAGTTGGGTCCCCAGCCATGGCCTTATCACTTGGGCTCAAATCACAACCCTCCCCCCTGCAGTTCTGTGTGGTTTAGCTAGATTCGAATGGGACTCTGGCTTAAGAGACCAGGGCAGAAAGAAGACCCTCTCTGTCTGCTTGCTTCCCGCTCCCAGAGCTCGTCTCCCTCCAAGCAGTGCCTCCTGCCATCTTGAATCTTTTGTGTCTGTATCTCCTTCCCAGCCAGTTGTAGGGAAAACGATGCCTTGGTGTTCTCTGCAGCTTACCTTTCAGCTGAACGCTGTGGGATATTAGGCAGCTACTCAAGCATGAGGTTAATCTCTGTGTGGTGACTTGGGAGTGATCCATCATGACATATTGTGGAGTGAAACCTCTCAACGTTGGGTGGAAAATGTTCTTGCTTTTGTACAACCAGTCATAAAGCTATACATGAATATATACATAAGCATCTACATGCACACAGACCAAAAAAAAAAAAGTCTGAAGGACACTTCCCAACAGAAGTTAGCTATGGAGGATGGGAGATTTCTCTCTTTACTCCCTCTAATGCTTTACTTTAGAAAGCCTATCTCACTCTGTAATTAAAAACCAGTGAGCTGCATATAATAGAAAATGGTACAGCTCTGGAAAGCTACACTCAAAACTATTAGCAGTGGGGAGCAGGGATGGGGCTGAGGGTTCTATCACTACACACACACACACACACACTTCTAGACTGAATCTGTAAAAAGGAGGATTATTAATTTTTTAATTAAAAAAAGAAAGCAATAAAGGAAACACGGCATCTCCCTCTCCTCCCCATCACCAGCTGCTCTGCTTTCTCCTTCCTTCCCATCACCATCAGATTTCTCCACAGAATGGTCTCCCTTACTGCCTCCATTTCTTCATCAGACATTCTTTTGATTAAAAAAAATTTTTTTTTAACATTTATTTATTTTTGAGAGACAGATCATGAGTGGGAAAGGGGCAGAGAGAGAGGGAGACACAGAATCTGAAGCAGGCTCCAGGCTCCGAGCTGTCAGCACAGAGCCCGACGTGGGGCTCAAACCCATGAGTCATGAGATCATGACCTGAGCATAAGGCTGAGCTTAACCGCTTAACCGACTGAGCCACCCAGTCGGGCCCCATCCTTCTTTTGATTTTAAAGAAACATTACATGTTTTTGTTTGTTGATTGCCAGCATTCCAGAAAAGAAAAAAAAAAAAATCCCCTAGCCTTCAAGCAGCATCCACAAACATGGCTTGATCTTGTCCAATTCTGTCAGCTCCTCACAGGACACACGTGTCCTTCATGATTATAATCTGCACAAACGCTATCTTGTGCCCTGAAATTTTTTACGTCACCGAATTTTGTAAGCCCGTCTGTGTGTGGACACAGCATCATTTCTTCTATGAATGGTGCTATGGTTGTTTTCACCAGGCCCTGATTGTTAGGCCTTTGGGTGGTTTCCAGTTTTTTGCTATTTATTCATTCATGATTTAACCCTCTGCTTTTGGGCTCCGCCTCCTGCCAGGCTATAAAAACTGCCCTCTTAAAGGTCACCGCTATCGGTCTTCCCTGCCCCCCTCCCCAGATCTTCCAGCCTCTTCTCAGTTCTTGAACTAAGCCCTTGTCCTGACATTAATGGGACTTGGCCTTATTAACCACCCTCACTGCCACCCACCAGCCCATCCATCAAACCACCCGGCTTCTGTTCATTGGCTTTTGTTTCTTTCTTTAATCATTTTTTTTCTTCCCAATACAGAATTTCCACATTTGCATGGGAAAAGAATAGAACAATTAGTCAACGTGTAATATAGAAAGTAAAAAGACATTTTATTTAAACTTTTAAACTGAATTATGAATTATATGATACAAAAGAGTGTACGTGCATATGTGTGAATACATGTGTGCGGATATGTAGAGTATCATGTTGCCTGCGAAAAGTGAAAGTTTGACTTCTTCTTTGCCAATTCTGATGCCTTTTATTTCATTTTGTGGTCTGATGGCTGATGCTAGGACTTCCAGCACTATGTTAAACAGCAGTGGTGAGAGTGGACATCTCTGTCGTGTTCCTGATCTCAGGGGGAAAACTCTCAGTTTTTCCCCGTTGAGGATGATGTTAGCTGAAGGCTTCTCATAGATGGCTTTGATGATGTTTAAGTAGGTTCCTTCTATCCCGACTTTCTTGAGGGTCTTTATTAAGAAGGGAGCTGTATTTTGTCAAATGCTTTTTCTGCATCTATCGACAGGATCATATGTTTTTTATCTTTTCTTTTGTTGATGTGATGTATCACATTGATTGATTTGCGAATATTGAACCAGCCCTGTAACCCAGGAATGATTCCCCCTTGATCATGGTGGATAATTCTTTTTATGACATGTGTGCGGATATATAAAGATTATGAAGCAGTATGATAAAACTAAACCTGTAACATACCCACCCTGCAACTTTAATACAACATCAGCAATTCCATGGACACTTCTTGTATCTCCCTTTTTGTGTCATGCCTCCGATAAACGCGACAGACATACTCTGAGTTTTGTTTATCACTCTCCTAATTGATTTTAGCCATTTGTGGATTTCAAGAGGTTCTATCCAAACAATCACATCATCTCTTAATAATGACATTGTTGTTTCCTTCTCACTCTACTTTTATTTGCTTTTGCTTTCTGCTTTTGGTAGGACCTTCGATGTAATGTCAACCTAGAAGCAGGAATAGCTGGCCTCCTTAGATTTGTTCCTGAATTTGAAGGAAATGCTGTTTCTTTTCTTTTCCCTCTCTTTTTCTTTTAGATTCTTGATGTATTTATTTTAGTAATCTCTAAGCCTATGTGAGCCTTGAACTCAGGACGCCAAGATCAAGAGTCACATGCTTTTCTGACTGAGCAAGCCAGTCACCCCCTATTTTTTTTTAAATTGACGTATACTTGACACAGAATGTCACATTAATTTAGGTGTATGACACAGTGATTTAATAGGTTTATAGGTTATGTTATGCTTGACACAGGTGTGGCTAGCATCTGATGCCACCCATCGCTATTACAATATCACTGACTATATTCCCTAAGCTGTAACTTTTATTCCCGTGGCTTGCTCATTCCATAACTGGAAGCCTGTATCTCCCACACCATTTCACTCATTTTGCTCATCCATCTACCTGCCCACCCCCCATCCCCCAGAAGGAAGTGCTTCTCAGGGTTCACTCCTACTAATAATGATTGCTACAGGTTTTTGGTAAATACTTTTTAAAAGATGTTGAATTTTATCAACTGCTTTTTCTACATCTATTAAGATGATACATGGGTTTTCTTTTTTCATTGTAAATGCTATAAATTATAGTTACTTTTTTCATTTTTATTATAAAAATGGGTTTTTTTTTCATTTTATTTATTTTAGAAAAAGGGAGAGAGCCAGCGCATGAACAGGGGAGGGAGAGGGAGAATCCCAAGCAGGCTCCACACTCAGCGCTGTGTCCTACCTGGGGTTGGAGCCCATGACCCTGAGATCGTGACCTGAGCTGAAATCAAGATTGGATGCTCAACCAACTGAGCCACCCAGGCACCCCTTCGTGAACATTTTTATGTTAAACTTTCTTTGTCTTTCTGAGACAAATTGAATTGGGACGTGATACATTATCTTTTTAATATACTGTTGGATTTGACTTGGTTTCGTTATTTTTTGAACCGGCTTGATCAGCATCTGTGCTCCTAAGTGATATTAACCTGTAAATTTTCTTTCTCATACTATATTTGTCCGTTTTAGAATTAAGATTTTATTAACTTCGTGGAGAATGTTTCTCTTTTTTAGTCCCGAAGAAAAAAAGGCAGAAAATTAGAATTGATACTTTTGTGAATGTTTAGTTGAGCATTCCTAGGGAGCCTTTTAAACCTGATATCGTCTTTGTTAAGAAGATTTTAAATTTTGTTTATGGCTATAAGTAAAGTGGCCATACATCCTGGTTTGCCTGGGTGGATGCCAGGTTTTGCCTATTCCCTGGCATGTCTATTAATAATAAGCACTTTTAGGGGCGCCTGGGTGGCTCAGTTGGCTAAGTGTCCGACCAGCTCAGGTCATGATCTCACGGTTTGTGGGTTTGAGCCCTGCATCGGGCTCTGTGTTGACAGCCAGCTCAGAGCCTGAAGCCTGTTTCAGATTCTGTGTCTCCCTCTCTCTCTGACCCTCCCCTGCTCACTCTGCCTCTCTCTCTCTCTCTCTCTCAGAAATAAATAAAACCTTAAAAATAATAATAAACACTTTTAACAATGTCTTGTCTCATTGGGGCACCTGAGTGGCTCAGTAGGTTAAGTGTCCAACTTGATTTAGACTCAGGTCATGATCTCAGAGTTGGGAGATTGAGCCCTGTAACCAGGTCCATGGTAGGTGTGGAGCTTGTTTGAAATTCTCTCTCCTTCTGCCCCTTCCCCACTTGTGTGTGCACTCTCTCTCATAAATGAATGAATGAATGAATAAAGATGTCCTGGTTTGGATAATAAAATATGTGGTTATTCTGCATTCCAAACTATGTATCGGTTTTTTCTCTTATTGAGTTAGTTCTGATAAGTTATATATTTTTTGTAATATCGTCCAGGTTGCTTCAAATTTATTGGCATAAAGTTCATATTTTTCTCCTTTTTTATTTAATTTTTTTAATGTTTTATTTATTTCTGAGAGAGAGAGAGAGACAGCATGAGCAGGGGAGGGTCAGAGAGAGAGACACACACAGAATCTGAAGCAGGCTCCAGGCTCTGAGCTAGCTGTCAGCACAGAGCCCGACGCAGGGCTCGAACCCACGAACTGTGAGATCATGACCTCAGCTGAAGTCGGACGCTCAACCGACTAAGCCCCCCAGGCGCCCCCATATTTTTCTCATTTTTAAAAATCAGCTGTAGCCTTAAACATACCACTTTTTAAATCTCTAACATTGTTTATTTGTATCTTTTTTCTTTTTCTTTTAAAAATTTATTTACTTCTATTTTTTTTGAGGGTGGGAAGGGGCAGAGAGAGTCTTAAGCAGGCTCCACACACAGCACAGAGCCGGATGTGGGGCTTAATCCCACGACTCCGGGATCATGATCTGAGCCAAAATGAAGAGTTACTCAACCAGCTGAGCCACCCAGATGCCCCTGTATCTCTTTTCTTGATCAATATTACCTAAGCTTTGTCTATTTTATTAGTCCTTTGAACATACAGCTTTCTTCACTATTTATTTTCCATTTCATTAATATTTGCTCTTATTTTATTGCTTTCTCCTTCTTAGAATTTATTCTGCTGCTCTTTTTTTAACTTCCTAACTTCTGAGCTTGGTTGATCAATTTGGAATCTTTTTCTTTTCTAATGTGTATGCTTAAGGCTATGTATTTCCTTGTGTTTATGTTGCGTCCTATATGTTTTTTTCCTTACTGACTATACATCTCAGAACATGCACAGATCTTAACATCTTCAATTTTTTGAGTTTTTGCAAATGTAAGTACCCATATTACTGTCATCCAAAGTGAGATACAGGACATTTCCATCATCCTAAAAAGTTCCATGGGGCTCATTATGGACTGGTCTGCCCTTCACCACCAGAGTTAATCAGTTTAGAACTATACTTGGCTAGAAGTTAATCTAAATGGAATCAGACAGTATATTCTCTTTTGTGTCCAGCTTTTGCTACACAGCAGGTGTTGCATGTATTAGTTAATTTGTTTCTTTTTATTACCGAGTTTGTTCCAATATATGGATGGATATCTACTGTTTATTCTCTTTTGAGGCACGTTTGGGTTATTTCCAGTTTTTGGGCTATTATGAATCTAGCAACTGTGCACATCCTCGTGCAAATCTTTTGTGGACGTGAACTTTCATTTCTGTTAAGTGGGTAGGTACCTGGAAGTGGAAGTCCTGAGTCTGAGTGTAAGCATCCCATATTTTCACAATATAGTATTTTCATTTATTTCTAGTTGTTAAAACTTTTCCATTAAGGGGCGCCTGGGTGGCTCAGTCAGTAAGCGTCCGACTTTGGCTCAGGTCACATCTCGCAGTTCATGAGCTCGAGCCCTGCGTCGGGCTCTGTGCTGACAGCTCAGAGCCTGGAGCCTGCTTCGGATTCTGTGTCTCCCTCTCTCTCTCTGCCGCTCCCCTGCTCACACACTCTCTCTCTCTCTCTCTTTCTCTGAAAAATAAGTAAAACATTTTAAAAAATTAAAAATTTTTTTCATTAAGATTTTTTTCTTGAGGGGCGCCTGGGTGGCTTAGTCGGTTGAGCGTCCGACTTTGGCTTAGGTCATGATCTCGCGGTTCGTGGGTTCGAGCCCCGCGTCGGGCTCTGTGCTGACTGCCAGCTCAGAGCCTGGAGCCTGTTTCAGTCTGTGACTCCCTCTCTCTCTGACCCTCCCCTGCTCACGCTGTCTCTCTCTCTCTCCTAGAAATAAATAAAACATTAAAAAAAAAAATTTTTTTTAAAAAAAGAAAAGATTTTTTTCTTGAAAAAAATTTTAAAAAGGATTTTTACCTTTGTTCTTTATGTGGAAGTGTGTGTTAAAATTTCCAGATGGGTTGGACTTTTTATTGTTGATGATCATTTCTAAGTTAATTACACTCAGGTCAGTTTATACAGTCTTTGTAACACACATTTTTTGAAATGATTTGAGACTTGCTTTATGACCTAATGTGTAGTTAATTTGTATGCTTGAAATGAATGTGTGTTCTTCAACACACACACACACGCACACATGCGCGCACACACACACATTTATTTAATAAGCTTGATATCTATATGTACATACATGCACATATACTATGTTTTGTCTGCCTGATCCATCTTGTTTAAAAAGATGTATTAGGGGCGCCTGGGTGGCTCAGTCAGTTAAGCATCTGACTTCGGCTCAGGTCATGATTGCGCGGTTCATGAATTCAAATCCCCACGTCAGGCTCTGTGCTGACAGCTAGCTCAGAGCCTGGAGGGCTGCTTTGGATTCTGTGTCTCCTCCACACTCTCTGCCTCTCCACTGCTTGTGCTCTGTGTCTCAAACACAAATAAATGTACTTTTAAAAGATGTAGTAAAACTCTCTTGCCCTGAAGTGGATTTATCAGTTTCTCCTTATAGTTTTGTCAAATTTAGCTTTATATATTTTAAAGCTTTTTTATGTGGGATATATAGATTTAGAATATTGTATTCTAGGAAACAAATTATTACAGCACATTTTCTTTTTTTAGTGTTTCTTCGTGTTTATTCGTTTTGAGAGAGAGAACGAGGGAGCATGAGTGGGGAAGGGGCAGAGAGAGAGAGGGAGACACAGAATCTGAAGCAGGCTCCAGGGTCTGAGCTGTCAGCACAGAGCTGGATATGAGGCTCAAACCCATGAACCTTGAGATCATGACCTGAGCTAAAGTTGGACACTCAACGGGCTGAGCCACCCAGGTGGCCTTCTACTTATGCTTTTAATGAGGCCTGGAGTAGAAGTCATAAGGCCTCTGTTCTAATCTTGATTGTATCCTGGAGTATCAGGTTCCTCATCTTTCAATTGGGTATCAAAACACTTACCTTCTCCCCCTCCCTTCAAGATGTTGTGAGACTCAAAGGACATAAGGTTTGTGAAATCAGTTTGCAAACTGTGAAGTGCTTTGCAAATTACTATCTTTCTAGCCCTTATAAGTGAGTGTCCTCAAATGCTTACTTAAAGCCGTAGTGGTTAAGAGCTTAGTTGGTTAGTAGAGCTATACTTTAGCATTTGTAGATACTATTTCTTAGGATGGCTGCAAGTTGTAAATGTATTAAAAGTACTAAATTAGGGGCACCTGGCTGGCTCCGTCGGTAGAGCATGTCACGCTTGATCTTGGAGTTAGGAGTTCAAGCCCTACATTGGGCATAGAGTTTATGTTAAAAAAAAAAAAGTACGAAATTATCTGAGGCATCCTAAGTATTCACAAATACTAACCCAAGGGGCACCTGAGGTGGCTCAGTCAGTTAAGGGTCTCAGTCAGTTAAGGGTCTGACTCTTAATCTCAGCTCAGTTTTCATCTCATGGCAATGAGTTCAAGCCCCACATGGGGCTCACGCTGGGCATGAAGCCTACTAAAAACAACAACAACATTTTTTTTAATTTAAAAAATTTTTTTAAAATGTAACTCAATGTCTTTATGATTATGACTATGCTTATTGTTTTGCTCGTGCTTGTATCTGAATTCTAGCTTTCAACTTACCATATGTGACCATTATAACCTAAGTCTCCGCTTCCTCATCTTTGAAGTTGCAATAATAGTAACTACTTCCTGGGGTTGCTCTGAGAATGGAGTAAAATAATGATGAAAAGAGCTCGGTGCAGTGCTTGGCTACCATGATCTTGACCTCCAGGATCACTTCTACTATTAGAGTTCTCAATGTTGATACTTTTCTGACATTCCAAAGTACCTGTAACCTCTTACTGAGCCTGAAGCCCTTATTTAAAATGCTAGCGGAGGGGTGCCTGGGTGGCTCAGTTGGTTACGTGTCCAACTCTTTTTTTTTTTAAATTTTTTAAATGTTTTTATTTATTTTTGAGAGACAGATAGAGACAGCATGGCAGGGGAGGGTCAGAGAGAGAGGGAGACACAGAATCCGAAGACAAGCTCCAGGCTCTGAGCTAGCTGTCAGCGCAGAGCCCGATGCGGGGCTCGAACCCACGAACCGTGAGATCATGACCTGAGCCGAAGTTGGACGCTTAACCGGCTGAGCCACCCAGGCGCCCCATGTGTCCAGCTCTTGAATTTGGCTCAGGTCATGATCTCAATGGTTCGTGAGATCAAGCCCCGTGTTGGGCTCTGTGCTGACAGCATAGGGCCTGCTTGTGATTCTCTCTCCTCTCCCGAACTCGCACGCGTGTGCACGCACGAGTAGGACCACTTGGGTATCTAATCATCAGTTTAGACTTCTGTCCAAAGCTACATCATTCTTCCTTTCTTCCCAATGAATCATCTGTTTCTTGAGCACCTGAGTGATGGGCTTAATTTAAGCCCTACCCTTCAGGACCTCACCACCCAATAGGAGACTGACCCTAAAACATCCGCTAGAGGGGCCATTGTAGAAATTCAAACAAGGTGCTTCAGGAGACTGCGCAGAAGAGATGAGCCCTGTGGGGAAGAAGGTGGCCAAGTTTCCCGGACCAGGGGAAGCCCATTTCCACAGCTCCATCACACACACCAGGGCTGTTGTCTGTCATTCTCCCAACGCAATAGACTTTGCTGTAACAGGGTTACATACAGGTGGACAGCTTTTCTCACCTCATCACCTCCAAGCAGGGACTCAGGGACCCAGACCCCGTACATCTTGTGGTGTCAGTGTGTCTATTAAGCATCCTCCGTCTCAGAGGCATCCCTGACATTGGCCACTCCTCACCTGTTCCTGTGGCTGCTCTTCTTGGAAAGACCTGGGCCACGGAGCAAAAGGGAATTGCCTCAGTCACCCCATGCATTCCATCCCCGCTTGAGGAGACCCTCAGAGTTTTCTGCTATCTTGTTTACTGTAATAAGCCGTTCAGCCCCCAAATTATTTTGGCACCTAGCCCAGTGCTTGGCACATAGTAGGTACACACAAAGTATTTTTTGTATTAATTAGGCTCCACACCCGACGTGGGGCTCGAACTCCTGACCCTGAGAGTCTCATGCCCTACTGATCAAGCCAACCAGGCGCCCCTACAATAAGTATTTTTTATTTTTTTAATGTTTATTTATTTTTGAGAGACAGCAAGAGACAGAATGTGAGTGGGGGAGGGGCAGAGAGAGAGGGAGAGAGACAGCATGAGCAGGGGAGGGGCAGAGAGAGAGGGAGAGAGACAGCATGAGCAGGGGAGGGGCAGAGAGAGAGGGAGAGAGACAGCATGAGCAGGGGAGGGGCAGAGAGAGAGGGAGAGAGACAGCATGAGCAGGGGAGGGGCAGAGAGAGAGGGAGAGAGACAGCATGAGCAGGGGAGGGGCAGAGAGAGAGGGAGAGAGACAGCATGAGCAGGGGAGGGGCAGAGAGAGAGGGAGACACTGAATCTGAAGCAGGCTCCAGGCTCTGAGCTAGCTGTCAGCACAGAGCCCGACGCGGGGCTCGAACCCACGAACCGCGGGATCATGACCTAAGCGAAAATCAGACGCTTAACCGACTAAGCCACCCAGGCGCCCCCCAGTAAGCATTTTTAAATGCCTGAACTTCTCTGGGCTCCCGGAGTTGCTTAGGGGTTATTTGCAAGTCTAAACTAAACGCAGCAGCTGTGTAGGCTGATNTGGGAGGATCTCCTTTTCTCTCTCTCTCTCTCTTTTTTTGAAGAGTTTGTTTACGGGTCAGCCTCTAACCGGTCCTGAAGGCAAGTGAAAATCACCTCAGTGCTCCAGGCTTTCCAGCCCTTTTGCCTCCTCCTGGAGAACCAGAAAGGAAAAGGAAAAGGGCTGAGCAGAGGCCCCAGGGGCCTCATCCTGGAAGGGAGGATCTCATTATGCCCTCTTCCCACTTGGGGAGCACTCAGCACGGCCGAGCACGGTTCTGACGGGCTCACACTCTAGATTGTCCACGTCTGGGTGCGGAACTTGGACACGTTCCTTAATCTTTTTGTGCCAATTTCCTCGTCTGTAACATAAAGATAATTACAGCAATCTCCTCTGGTTTTTTAGATTAATCGGGTGAATACAACAAAAAGCATAGACCGGTGGCACTATATAGTTGTGGAGGTCGTCATCATTAGGGACAGAAAAGAAACGATCACCTGAAACGCTAAAATGACAGGCTGAGGCTGCTGGTGGTGGCCCCCTGGGTTCTCCTGCTGCCCCTGGGTTTCAGCTCACACTGGGGCTCTAAGCTCTTTGGTAAAGTAGGTGAAATTTATTTTATAGGTCTCCTTAGTTTGGGCTGCCCCAACCCCAATCCCTGCCTCCTTGCCTGTCTCGCCCCCAGTCTGCCTCATCTACCCCAGGACACTCACACCGTTTGTTCCCCACCAGCCAGATCTTTGCTCTACCCCCACCCCCTGCTCGCCACCCCACCTTAGTGCTCCTATATCTCTGTCCCAGGGTCAGATTCTGCATGTCGGTGCCAACTAGTTAATCTGATAAACGGATTTATCTGAAAATACCAATTGGAGCCAGTGCAAAGGTTGCTTCTTCATACAAAGGTGCATTATGACTGGGGCCCCTCTGGAAAAAATGCCCTGCCCTTTGTGTCCTGGTCTGTGGGAGGGAGAGATGAACAACGTTCAAGCTAGGGAGTTCGGAGAGATTTAGGCCATTGAACTCCCCTGAAAGATCCTCTTTGAGCATCCACTGTGTTGGCTGGGCACACGAAGATACCGGCCAGGGACATTTAATAAGTAAATTTCTTCCTTTCCTTTTTTTTTTTTTAAGTTTATTCACTTATTTTGAGAGAGAGAGCATGTGAGCAGGGGAAGGGCAGAGAGAGAGGGAAGATCCCAAGCCACCTCTGCACTGTCAGCACAGAGCTGATGGGGGCTCAAGCTCGCGAGCCTCGAGATCGTGACCTGAGCCAAAGCCACGAGTCAGGTGCTTAACCGACTGAGCCACCCAGGTGCCCCAGTAAATTTCTTGATACAGAGCCAGGATATAAAAAGGGGTAAGACTTACCTCTGCTTGCAGTGAGTGAGGAAATGCAAGTACACAATTAATAAGCATAAACTATGTCCCATGCTAAAACAGACACAGAGTATAGACAGACGAGAGATCCACTGAAACAGGAAGATTTGGAAGATTCTGCAGAGAAGCTGTTGGTGGCCTTAGAACTGATGTCTGAAAAGGATGATTTTATTTTATTATTATTTTTAAATTTTTTGAATTTTTGAGTAAATTCCATGCCACACATGGGGCTCGAACTCATGACCCCAAGACCAAGAGTCACATGCTCTACTGAATGGGCCAGCCAAGCTCCCCTAAGAGGATTATTTTAAAGGACATCAAATTTTCTCACAGTAGAAAATCTGCAAATAGTAGGACAGAAAGAAAAGAAAATCACCCGCTGAAGGTGGTCTTTCTTATTTCCAGATAATGGGTTTAGGGGTGATTTCTGTTTGCTCTCGATTTCTGTAATTTTAAGTTTTCTATCATGAGTTTTACAATAAAGGAGTACACATTTATAAAAACAGAATTTGAAACTCAAACACAGCTAGCTCACTGCTAACGTTTCAGGAGGTTACTTCCTAGTCTGTTTTGCAGTCCGTGATTTTATCATTCCATTCGTACAGTTATATATACCTGCCCCCCCCTTTTTTTTCCCAATTTCTCAGCATTTGCCCTGCTCATTATAAATGCTTCACAGCTAGAACTGAGTGGCTGTGGGATGTCATTCCTATAACCGTTTCCCTGCCTTCAGACTGCAAGATGGCTTACACCTGTTTGCTATCACAAATAACCAAAGGGTTATATTCCTATGCCTAAGTAATTTTTTAAATTAATAAACTTCTTTTTCAGGTTCACAGAAAAACCGAGTGAAAAGTACAGAGCCTTCCTATTTATTCCCTGTCCCCGCACACATACAACCTGTCCCACTGCTGACATCCTGCACCAAAGGGGCACATCTGTTCCAATCACTGTCCCATATCAGTATCATCCAAAGTCCACGGTTTACGTGAGGAGTCACCCTTGGTGTTATACATTCTCTGGGTCTTGACAAATGTAGAATGACATGTATCCACCACTGTGGTATCACACCGAGTAGTTTCACTGCCGTAAAAATCCTCTGTGCTCCGTCTATTCATCTGTCCTTCCCCACTAGCTCCTGGCAACCACTGATCTTTATACTCTCTTCATTCATAGTTCTGCATTTTCCAGAATGTCATGTAGTTCAAATCATACAATATGTAGTCTTTTCAGATTGGCTTCTTTCACATGGGACTATGTATTTAAGCTTCCTTGATGTCTTTTCATGGCGTGGAGGCTCTTTTTCTCCCCCTTAAAAAAAATCTTTTAATGTTTATTTATTCTTGAGAGAGAGCACATGCACGTGCACATGAACGAGGGAGGAGCAGAGAGAGAGGGAGACACAGAATCCGAAGCAGTTTCCAGGCTCTGAGCTGTCAGCCAGAGCCCGATGTAGAACTTGAACTCACGAGCTGAGATCATGACCTGAGCTGAAGTCAGATGCTTAACCAACTGAGCCACCCAGCTGCCCATCCCCCCTGCCTTTGTTTTTAAAGCACTAGATGATATTCCATTGTCTGGATGAACCATAGTGTGTTTATCCATTCACTAACTGAAGGACATCTTAATTTCTACCAGGTTTTTTTTGGAATCATGAATAAAGCTGCTGTAAACACCAACATGAAGGCTTTTGTGTGGACGTGTTTTTGGTTCATTTGGGTAAATGCCAGGGAGCACGATTGCTGGAATTATGGTAAGAATGTATCTTGTTTTGTAAAAGACTGCCAAACTGTCTTCAAAGCGTCTCTACCATTTTGCATTCCCACCAGCAACAAATGAGAGTTCCTGTTGCTTCACCCCGTAATCAACATTTGGCGTTGTCAGTGTCCTGGCTGTTGGCAATTCTAAAAGGCGTGTGGTGGGGCGCCTGGGTGGCTTAGTCGGTTAAGCGTCCGACTTTCGCTTAGGTCATGATCTCGCGGTTCGTGGGTTCGAGCCCCGCGTCGGGCTCTGTGCTGACTGCCAGCTCAGAGCCTGGAGCCTGTTTCAGTCTGTGACTCCCTCTCTCTCTGACCCTCCCCTGCTCACGCTGTCTCTCTCTCTCTCTCTCCTAGAAATAAATAAAAATATATAAAAAAAATAAAAGGCATGTGGTGGTGTGAAATAACAGAAAAAAATACATGTTGGTCTCTGTCCATGGTTCCTGGCACAGAGCTCCTGACCCCCTGGTAATTTCCCGAGATTAGCGAGCTAGGAGCATCTTTTCTTCTGATATTTGATTTTTGAGCCAGGTTCCTGACATAGGGATCTTATATCCCTTAGAATTTCCTGAGTGTCTTTTGCTCTAACGAGGTGACTCTGGGTGGGCTGATGGATGGCTTCTGGGTGGGAACTGGTCACTATAAAGACCATGGTTAAAAGCTTAGAATTTTTACTCCATCCCCCCCATTCTATAGAGAGGGGGGAGGGGATGGAAATGGACTAAATAATTAATGCCTCCATGAGGAAGCCGCCACAAAAATCCCAATACTGTGAGGTTTGGGAAGCTTCCAGGTGGGTAAATATATCC
Organism: Crocuta crocuta; assembly: GCF_008692635.1. Taxonomy (NCBI): domain Eukaryota; kingdom Metazoa; phylum Chordata; class Mammalia; order Carnivora; family Hyaenidae; genus Crocuta; species Crocuta crocuta. Next base: position 6,592,196 of record NW_027530179.1, read on the forward strand.
ACGTGCCAGGAGGGTGATGCACCCCAACTCCACAGGGACAGAAGCTTGGGACCCTCCCAGCCCTCACCTTATGTATCTCTTCACCTGGCTAATCATCTGTCTCCTTTATCACATCCTTTCATCAACTGTAAATGTTGGTAAATATATTCCTGAATTCCATGAACTGTTCTAGCAAATTAAATCCAGGGAGGAGGAGGTCATGGGAACTTCGATCTGTAGACAATCGGATAACGTTGTGGGTAACCTGGGTACCTAAGACTTGTCCTTGGCATCTGAGGTGGAGGGAAGTCTTGTAGGAGTGAGCCTTTAACCTGTGGGATCTGATGCTGTCTCCAAGTAGATAGTGTCAGAATTGAGGTAAATTACAGGACACCCAGTTGGTGTTGTAGAATTGCTTGTTATAGGGAAAAAACCCCATGCACCTGGTGTCAGAAGCATTGTGAGTGGGGTAGTCATGTGAGAGTAAAGGATACGAATATAGGAGGACTGTGAGGGTTTTCCTATACAGGTGGTATCTCATCTTTGTTTTAATTTTAATTTCCCCGCTAACATATGATGTTGAGCATCTTTTCATATACTTCTGTGCACTCTGGATATCTTCTTTGGTGTTGTATCTGTTCAGGACTTTTGCCCATTTTTCAATCAGATTATTAACTTTCATATTGTTGAGCTTTAAGAGTTTATATATGTTGTTTGTTTTTTAATAGTTTATTGTCAGGTTGATTTCCATATAACACCCAGTGCTCATCCCAACAAGTGCCCTCCTCCATGCCCATCACCCCTTTAAGAGTTTGTATATTTTGGACGACAGTCCTTTATCAGATGTATCTTTTGCAAATATTTTATCCTGCTCTGTAGCCCATCTCCTCATTTTCTTGACATTGTCATTTGCAGAGCAGAGGTTTTTAAATTCTTTTAAAGTTTATTTGTTTATTTTGAGAGGGAGTGCACGCACACGTGTGTGTGTGTGTGTGTGTGTGAGAGAGAGAGAGAGAGAGAGAGAGAGAGAGAGAGTAGGGGAGGGGTAGAGAGAGGAGACAGAATCCCAAGCAGGCTCCAAGCCCTCAGCACAGACCCCGAGGTAGGGCTCAAACTCATGAACCGTGAGATCATGACCTAAGCTGAAACCAAGAGTCAGATGCTCAACTGACTGAGTCACCCAGGTGCCCCCAGTTCTTAATTTTAATGAAGCCCAGCTTAGTAATTATTTCTTTCACGGATCATCCCTTTGGTGTTCAATCTACAAAATCATGACTTTACTGAAGGTCATTTAAGGTTTCTCATATGTTATCTTCCAGGAGTTCTGTGGTTTTGAATTTTACGTTTAGGTCTATGATCTATTTTGAATTAGTTTCTGTGAAGAATGTAGGTCTATATCTAAATGCATTTTTTGGTATATAGATGTTCAATTGTTCCAGCACCATTTATTGAAAAGAATATCTTTGTTCATTGTGTTACCTATATATATATACACACACACACACACTCATATATTTTTTAAAGTTTATTTTTGAGAGAGAGTGCAAGCAGGGGAGGGGCAGAGAGAGATGGAGACAGAGAATCCCAAGCAGGCTCTGCACTATCAGTGGGGAGTGCAACGTGGGGCTCAAACTCATGAACCTGAGCCGAAATCAAGAGTCGGATACTTAACTGGCTGGATACTTAACCACCTAGGCACCCCCAACATCAGTTGGTTATATTTACGTGGGTCTATTTCTGAGTTTTCTATTCTGTTTCATTGACCTTTTTGTCAGTTTTTTCACCAATACTATGCTGTCTTAAAGTTGGGTATCATCAGTCTTCTGACTTTGTTCTTCTCCTTCAATATTGAGGTGAGTATTCTGGGTCTTTTGCCTCTTCCTATAAACTTGAGAATCAGCTTATTGATATCCACAAAATAAATTGCTGGAATTTTTACTGGGATTGTATTGAATCTCCAGATCAAGCTGGGAAGAACTGGCATCTTGACAATATTGAGTCTTCCTATCCATGAACATGGAATCAATAGCTCTCTATTTAGTTCTTCTCTGATATCTTCCGTCAGAGTTTTCTAGTTTTTTTTTCATGTAGGCCTGTTCATATGATACTCCATATCAAAAATAAATGAATATTTTGGAGGGGGTTGCTAATGTAAATGGTAATTTCAAATTCCGCTTGTTCCAGTTGCTAGTATATAGGAAGGTGACTTGCTTTGGAATATTAACCTTGTATCCTGTAACTTTGCTACAATTGCTTATTAATTCCAGGATTTTTGTTGCTGTTGATTCTTTTAGACTTTTCATACAGGCAATCATGTCATTTGTGAAACAGATACAGTTTAGTTTCTTCCTTCTTAATCTGTATCTCTTTTATTTCCTTCTCTGGTCTTATTGGATTAGCTAGGACTTCCAGTACAATGTTGAAAACAGTGGTGAGAAGGAGCATGTTTACCTTGTTCCCGATCTTAGTGGGAAAACTGGGTTTCACATCACTGAGTATGATATTGGCTATAGGTTTTGGGTAGACGTTCTTTATCAAGTTGAAGAAGTACCCCTCTATTCCTAGATACTGTGAGTTTTTATAATGAATGGGTGTTGGATTTTGGCAAATGCTTTTTCTGTATCTGTTCATATTATCATGTGATTTTTCTTTTTTAGCCTATTGATATGATGTTTTATATTAGTTGAGTTTTGAATGTTAAACCAGCCTTGCATACCTGGGATAAATCTCACCTAGTCATGGTGTATAATTTTTATACATTGTTGGATTCAAACTGTTAATATTTTGTGGAGGAATTTTGCATCTATATTCATGAGAGATTTGGTTTGTAGTTTTCTTGAAATGTTTTTGTCTGGTTTTGGTATGAGGATAATGCTGTCCTCATAGCATAAGTTGGGAAGTATTCCTTCTACTTCTGTCTTCTGAAAGAGATTGTAGAGAATTGGTTTAATTTCTTCCTTAAATGTTTGGTAGAATTTGCTAGTGAACCCTTCTGGGCCTGGTGCTTTCTGTTTTGGAAATATCTTAATTATTGAGTCACTTCTTTTTTTTTTAAGTTTATTTATTTCTTTTGAGAGAGAGAGCACATGAACAAGGGAGAAAGAGAGAGAAAAAGAAAGAGAATCCCAAGCAGGCTCAGCACTGTCAATGCAGAGCCAGATGCAGGGCTCAAACCCATGAACCTTAAGATCATAACCTGAGTTGAAATCAAGAGTCGGACTCTCAGCTGACCGAACCACCCAAGCGCCCCTGATTCAATTTCTTTAATAGATACAGGCCTGTTCAGATGATCAATTAGCAATATTTAAAAAAATTGTTAAAAAATGTTTTAAAGTATTTATTTTTGAGAGACAAAGAGACAGAGTGTGAGCAGGGGAGGGCAGAGAGAGAGGGAGACACAGAATCCGAAGCAGGCTCCAGGCTCTGAGCTGTCAACCCAGAGCCTGATGCAGGGCT
>NW_027530179.1:6597914-6633116 GCF_008692635.1 Crocuta crocuta
TATCACATCCTTTCATCAACTGTAAATGTTGGTAAATATATTCCTGAATTCCATGAACTGTTCTAGCAAATTAAATCCAGGGAGGAGGAGGTCATGGGAACTTCGATCTGTAGACAATCGGATAACGTTGTGGGTAACCTGGGTACCTAAGACTTGTCCTTGGCATCTGAGGTGGAGGGAAGTCTTGTAGGAGTGAGCCTTTAACCTGTGGGATCTGATGCTGTCTCCAAGTAGATAGTGTCAGAATTGAGGTAAATTACAGGACACCCAGTTGGTGTTGTAGAATTGCTTGTTATAGGGAAAAAACCCCATGCACCTGGTGTCAGAAGCATTGTGAGTGGGGTAGTCATGTGAGAGTAAAGGATACGAATATAGGAGGACTGTGAGGGTTTTCCTATACAGGTGGTATCTCATCTTTGTTTTAATTTTAATTTCCCCGCTAACATATGATGTTGAGCATCTTTTCATATACTTCTGTGCACTCTGGATATCTTCTTTGGTGTTGTATCTGTTCAGGACTTTTGCCCATTTTTCAATCAGATTATTAACTTTCATATTGTTGAGCTTTAAGAGTTTATATATGTTGTTTGTTTTTTAATAGTTTATTGTCAGGTTGATTTCCATATAACACCCAGTGCTCATCCCAACAAGTGCCCTCCTCCATGCCCATCACCCCTTTAAGAGTTTGTATATTTTGGACGACAGTCCTTTATCAGATGTATCTTTTGCAAATATTTTATCCTGCTCTGTAGCCCATCTCCTCATTTTCTTGACATTGTCATTTGCAGAGCAGAGGTTTTTAAATTCTTTTAAAGTTTATTTGTTTATTTTGAGAGGGAGTGCACGCACACGTGTGTGTGTGTGTGTGTGTGTGTGTGTGTGTGTGTGAGAGAGAGAGAGAGAGAGAGAGAGAGAGAGAGTAGGGGAGGGGTAGAGAGAGGAGACAGAATCCCAAGCAGGCTCCAAGCCCTCAGCACAGACCCCAAGGTAGGGCTCAAACTCATGAACCGTGAGATCATGACCTAAGCTGAAACCAAGAGTCAGATGCTCAACTGACTGAGTCACCCAGGTGCCCCCAGTTCTTAATTTTAATGAAGCCCAGCTTAGTAATTATTTCTTTCACGGATCATCCCTTTGGTGTTCAATCTACAAAATCATGACTTTACTGAAGGTCATTTAAGGTTTCTCATATGTTATCTTCCAGGAGTTCTGTGGTTTTGAATTTTACGTTTAGGTCTATGATCTATTTTGAATTAGTTTCTGTGAAGAATGTAGGTCTATATCTAAATGCATTTTTTGGTATATAGATGTTCAATTGTTCCAGCACCATTTATTGAAAAGAATATCTTTGTTCATTGTGTTACCTATATATATATACACACACACACACATATATTTTTTAAAGTTTATTTTTGACAGAGAGTGCAAGCAGGGGAGGGGCAGAGAGAGATGGAGACAGAGAATCCCAAGCAGGCTCCGCACTATCAGTGGGGAGTGCAACGTGGGGCTCAAACTCATGAACCTGAGCCGAAATCAAGAGTCGGATACTTAACTGGCTGGATACTTAACCACCTAGGCACCCCCAACATCAGTTGGTTATATTTACGTGGGTCTATTTCTGAGTTTTCTATTCTGTTTCATTGACCTTTTTGTCAGTTTTTTCACCAATACTATGCTGTCTTAAAGTTGGGTATCATCAGTCTTCTGACTTTGTTCTTCTCCTTCAATATTGAGGTGAGTATTCTGGGTCTTTTGCCTCTTCCTATAAACTTGAGAATCAGCTTATTGATATCCACAAAATAAATTGCTGGAATTTTTACTGGGATTGTATTGAATCTCCAGATCAAGCTGGGAAGAACTGGCATCTTGACAATATTGAGTCTTCCTATCCATGAACATGGAATCAATAGCTCTCTATTTAGTTCTTCTCTGATATCTTCCGTCAGAGTTTTCTAGTTTTTTTTTCATGTAGGCCTGTTCATATGATACTCCATATCAAAAATAAATGAATATTTTGGAGGGGGTTGCTAATGTAAATGGTAATTTCAAATTCCGCTTGTTCCAGTTGCTAGTATATAGGAAGGTGACTTGCTTTGGAATATTAACCTTGTATCCTGTAACTTTGCTACAATTGCTTATTAATTCCAGGATTTTTGTTGCTGTTGATTCTTTTAGACTTTTCATACAGGCAATCATGTCATTTGTGAAACAGATACAGTTTAGTTTCTTCCTTCTTAATCTGTATCTCTTTTATTTCCTTCTCTGGTCTTATTGGATTAGCTAGGACTTCCAGTACAATGTTGAAAACAGTGGTGAGAAGGAGCATGTTTACCTTGTTCCCGATCTTAGTGGGAAAACTGGGTTTCACATCACTGAGTATGATATTGGCTATAGGTTTTGGGTAGACGTTCTTTATCAAGTTGAAGAAGTACCCCTCTATTCCTAGATACTGTGAGTTTTTATAATGAATGGGTGTTGGATTTTGGCAAATGCTTTTTCTGTATCTGTTCATATTATCATGTGATTTTTCTTTTTTAGCCTATTGATATGATGTTTTATATTAGTTGAGTTTTGAATGTTAAACCAGCCTTGCATACCTGGGATAAATCTCACCTAGTCATGGTGTATAATTTTTATACATTGTTGGATTCAAACTGTTAATATTTTGTGGAGGAATTTTGCATCTATATTCATGAGAGATTTGGTTTGTAGTTTTCTTGAAATGTTTTTGTCTGGTTTTGGTATGAGGATAATGCTGTCCTCATAGCATAAGTTGGGAAGTATTCCTTCTACTTCTGTCTTCTGAAAGAGATTGTAGAGAATTGGTTTAATTTCTTCCTTAAATGTTTGGTAGAATTTGCTAGTGAACCCTTCTGGGCCTGGTGCTTTCTGTTTTGGAAATATCTTAATTATTGAGTCACTTCTTTTTTTTTTAAGTTTATTTATTTCTTTTGAGAGAGAGAGCACATGAACAAGGGAGAAAGAGAGAGAAAAAGAAAGAGAATCCCAAGCAGGCTCAGCACTGTCAATGCAGAGCCAGATGCAGGGCTCAAACCCATGAACCTTAAGATCATAACCTGAGTTGAAATCAAGAGTCGGACTCTCAGCTGACCGAACCACCCAAGCGCCCCTGATTCAATTTCTTTAATAGATACAGGCCTGTTCAGATGATCAATTAGCAATATTTAAAAAAATTGTTAAAAAATGTTTTAAAGTATTTATTTTTGAGAGACAAAGAGACAGAGTGTGAGCAGGGGAGGGCAGAGAGAGAGGGAGACACAGAATCCGAAGCAGGCTCCAGGCTCTGAGCTGTCAACCCAGAGCCTGATGCAGGGCTTGAACTCCGGAACCGCGAGATCATGATCTGAGCCAAAGTCGGCCACTTAACCGACTGAGCCACCCAGGCACCCCAAGCAATATTTTTTTAAGGATAGGTTTCTTTTTTTTTTTTTTTAATGGAAGGGAGATTTACACTTTATTTTCTTTTGTTTTACATTTATTTATTTTTGTGAGACAGAGTGTGAGCAGGGTAGGGGGCAGAGAGAGGAGACACAGAATCCAAAGCAGGCTCCAGGCTCTGAGCAAGCATTCAGCACAGAGCCCGACATGGGGCTCGAACCCATGAACCATGAAATCATGACCTGAGCTGAAGTCAGACACTCAATCAACTGAGCCACCCAGACACCCCAAGGATAGATTTCTAGAGATAGGATTCCTGTTCTAGGAATCCTGGTCTAGTGTGTGTGTGTGTGTGTGTGTGTGTGTGTGTGTGATTCTGAAAGTAGCACATGCTCATTGTTAAATAAACAAACTCTGAAGAAATATACCAACTAAAAAAGTAAAAGTTCCCTAACACCTCTTTCCCCAGACAGACTCCATAAAAGTGATCACCGTTAATGAGTTGCTGTGGATTTTGTCCAAACGTTTTGTTTGAAATTTCTGTTTGAAATATTCCTGGTTTGAATATTTTTAAAGATCTCAATACCTATTAATAAATTGCTTTTGCAAAAAACCTGTAATTAGGCATGCTCATTTCTATTAGTGAGGCTTACAATTTTTTCACTTTTTTCTAAATATAGAAATATAGCATATTATTTTAGAAAATATAGAATGTTTTTAGGAGAACAATTTTTTCTCTTTTATAGTTTATTGTCAAGTTGGTTTCCATATAACACCCAGTGCTCATCCCAACAAGTGCCCTCCTCCACGCCCATCACCCCTCTTCTCCTCTCCCCGAACCCCTATCAACCCTCAGTTTGTTCTCAAGTATTTAAGAATCTCTCATGGTTTGCCTCCCTCCCTCTCCCCAACTATTTTTCCCCTTCTCCTCCCCCATGGTCCTCCGTTAAGTTTCTCCTATTCCACATAGGAGTGCAAACATATGGTATCTTTCCTTCTCTGCCTGACTTATTTCGCTTACCCATAGCACCCACATTCCATCCATGTTGCTACACATGGCCAGATTTCCTTCTTTCTCATTGCCATGTAGTATTCCATTGTATAGATAAACCATATCTTCTTGATCCATTCGACAGTTGATGGACATTTAGGCTCTTTCCATGATTTGACTACTGTCGAGAGTGCTGCTATGAACATTGGGGTACATGTGCCCCTATGCACCAGCAATCCTGTATCCCTTGGGTACATGTTTAGGAGAACAATTTCAATCACCCATAATTCCACTATGTAGAGGTGACCAATAGTAATGTTTTAGAAAATTTCTCTCTGGGCATAAAACAGGAGCATGCATGACAGGTGTCATGTGACATGCCCAAAATACCAGATCAAGAGACAGAAGATGCCTCCATTTCCCCACTGCCCCGCCCCAAGCCTGCATTGATACTTTAATGTAGAGGAATAATCTTCTCTAGCCCAGCTGGTTGCTTGGTTCGTTTTTGTTCTTAACCACCTTAACCCTTTTTTCCTACTCAAATTTGTCTTCTTTTTTTCTCTCTTCTGACTTAATCTAGTGAGCATTTTTCCATACCTTTAAAAGTTATGTATAATTTTGAGATGATTATCCAAGTATATGTAATTATTCTTATCCTCTGGCTTCCTACTAGATTCCTAGAAGAATATGAGGGTTTTTTTTTTTTTAAGTTTATTTATTTATTTTGAGAGAGGAAGAGAGACAGAGCAAGTGTGCATGAGCAGGGGAGGGGTAGAGAGAGAAGGAAAGTGAGAATCCCAAACAGGCTCCATGCTATTAGCACAGAGACCCAACGTGAGACTCAATCTCCCCAACCTTGGGATCATGACCTGAACCGAAATCAAGAGTTAGTTGCTTAATTGACTGAGCCACCCAGGTACCTCAAAAATGAGTATTTTTAAAAACATTTTTTGGGGCGCCTGGGTGGCTTAGTCGGTTGAGCGTCCGACTTTCGCTTAGGTCNATTTTTGAGAGAGCATGTGCAAGTAGGGGAGGGGCAGAGAGAGAGAATCCCAAGTAGGCTCTGCACTGTCAGTGACAGTGACACTGTCAGTGCAGAGCCCTGTGTTGTGCTCCAACCCAGGAACCGTGAGATCATGACCTGAGTTGAAGTTGGATGCTCAACCAACTGAGCCACCCAGCCGCCCCTAAATATTGGATACTTATAGTCCAACTGTCTTCTAGAAACATATCAAATTTACAGAGGGAGGGAGTTGGGAGGGCAGGAGAGAGGAATAAAGCCAGGTGATGGCCAGCAAATCATATGGCCATTGTTTAGGATGACTTGTTATGATGAGTTGCTGAGACGAGGCCAGCGTGATGGCTGGTGACTACTACCAACAGTTGGGGCCCCTCAGCTTCGTGGGTCCATGGCCTGAACATTCATTTAACAAATTCATTTCAACAGGGGCNATTAAAAAAAAATAACAAATTCATTTCAACAAATATTTTCAAGCTTCTGCTTGCTCTGCATTGTTCTAGATACTGAAAACAGTTCACAGGTGAGGCACACTTTCTGCCCTTGGAGAGCTTACATTCTGATAGGGGGTCAGGCCATAAGCATATGAACAAATGAGCATGTAACGTCTGAGAGAGGGAAAGTTATGAAGAAAGATAAAGCAGGATCTGGGCATAGAACGTAAACGCCTCGGCATGATGGTGTCATTTTAATGGGGCTGGTCAGGGAAGGCCTTTCTGAGGCGGTAACATTCGAGCTGAGACCTGAGTGTGGAGCCGTAAGAAAATCGAGAGCTGTGGTGGTGCTCAGTCCTGGCTGGACCTTAGAGTCACCTGAGGGAAGTTTTTCAAAGTCTCAGTGCTCAGGCGACACCCCACACCATTCAAATCAGAATCTCTGGTGGTGGAGCCGAGGCACCGGTATTTAAAAAAAATATTTTTTTAATGTTTATTTATTTTTGAGAGAAAAAGAGTGCAAGTGGGGGAGGGAGAAGGAGAGAGGGAGACACAGAATCAGAAGTAGCCTCCAGGCCCTGAGCTGTCAGCACAGAGCCCGTCACGGGGCTTGAACCCACGAACCGTGAGATCATGACATGAGCTGAAGTCTGACACTTAACTGACTGAGCCACCCAGGCGCCCCTAAGTTCTGTAGGTGATTCCAATGTGCAGCCAGGGTGGAGAACCAATGTCCTAAGGCAGCGTCATCAAATGGAAATGCAATACAAGCCACATGTATGATTTTAAATATTCTTGTAGCCATGTTTTAAAGAGTAGAAAGAATGGGGCGCCTGGGTAGCTCAGTTGGTTAAGCGTCCCACTTTGGCTCAGGGCATCATCTCAAGGTTCATGAATTCGAACCCCATGTCGGATTCCCTGCTATCAGCACATGAACCTGCTTCAGATTCTCTGTCTCCCTCTCTCTCTACCCTTCCTCTGCTTGCATTCTCTCCCTCTCTAGCTGAAAAATAAATAAACCTAAAAAGAAAAAGTAAAAACAAGTGGCATTAATTTTATTATTTTATTTTACCTAATACACCTAAAATATTATTTTATCACGTAACCATGGATAAATTATTAATGTGATATCTTGTATTGTTTTTACTATGCCTTTGAGATCTGGTGTGTATTTTACACTCAGAGACACATCTCAGTTCAGAGCAACCACGTTTCAGGTGTTCAGTGGATCATGTGGCCACCCTTTTGGACAGCACAGTTCTAGAGGAAGAGCCTTCCAAGGAAGGGAAATAGTAGATACAAAGCAGTTAAGACCTGAATGGATTATTGAGTTTCCGGTACCCCTAGGAGGCAAATGTGGCTGGAGGGTAGTGAAGGAAAGTAGGAGTGCTAATAAATGAGGTCAAAGAGACAGGGTTCAGCATTTCAGATTTTATTTTACATATGATCGGAAGCCATTGGAGACTTTTTTTGGGGGGGGGGCAGAAAGAGAGAGAATACGATTGAGTGGGGAGGGGCAGGGAGAGGGAGAGAGGGATCCCAATCAGGCTCAGTGCTGCCAGTGCAGAGCCTGAGGCAGGGCTCCTCCAAGGGGTTAGAACTCACGAACCTGTGAGATCATGACCTAAGCTGAGATCAAGAGCTGTCCATTTAACTGACTGAGCTATCAGGCACCCCCAATTTACTTTTCTAAAGAACCCTTTCTTTAGGATTCTTTTCTAGAAAAGTCTTTTCTAAAGACTTCTGTATTGGAAGCAGTGTGCATGGAGGCCAGAGTCAAAGGCAGGGAGGTCTAGATATAGGCTATTACATTCACATGGGTGAGAAATACAGGTGGTTTGAATTTAGCAGGTCAGAGGGCAGATGCAGAAAAAGGTTCATGATTGATTTTCCAAGGCAAAGCCTATTGAAGTTGCTGATGGATTGGAATTGGGACCCTTGAGAAAAAAAAGGTATTTGCCCTAAGGTAACTCCAAGGTATTTGCCCTGAGCCAGTGATGGTGGAGGTTGGGGTAAGCGAAGGGTGAAATAAGAGTTCATTTTCAACATAGAACAATCAAAGTTGACGCGTCTTTTAAAATCTGGAACTTGTATTAGCAAAGGCCCAGGGGGTGTGTATAGGAAGAGTTCAAGCAATGGGGATCCTATGTCCCAAGAATGTGTGTTTAGGTGGGGGCCAAGGTAAGGGAAAATGGGAGGTAAAACACACTGCAATAGGGGCACCTGGTTTGCTCAGTCGGTGGAGCGTGCAACTCTTGATCTCAAGGTTGTGAGTTCAGGTCCTACGGTGGGTGTTGAGGTTACTTTAAAATCTTGAAAAACAACCACAACACTGCGATAGATTATAGAGGGCCTTGAATGCCAAACTAAGGAATCTGAAATTTATTTGATAGGAATGGGAGGAGCTTTGGGGATTTTTGAGCAACAGTTAAAATGATCAGAGCTTAACCTTATGTTAACAGTTTTCTGTTTAATAATGTGAAAAATGCCCACAAGTTTCACCAAAATTGTAGATTTAATATGATGATAGCCAAGGTTTTGAAAAAAAATCTCACGTATGGATAAAAAGGCTTCATGTATTAAAAAAGAGAGACTGGAAGGAATATTATCAGAATGTTCGCAAAGGGGTTTTGGTGGTTGGTAAGGCTATGAATAAGATTGGATTCTTTCTGCTTCTCTTTCTGCTTGTCTGGATTTCCCAACTTTTCTTTAATTGAGCATAACTACCTTTATGTGGAGAATAAGTTTAAGCCAGCAACTTAAATGTGTGCAAGATTGGAGGGAGTATATTCGGTGCAGAGAGTGGAGGCTGGGGTAGGGGTTGGGTTTTCTGTAATCGAGGGGAAACAGAAGAAGTTGAACTGGGGCAGGGGCCATGAGAGGAGGAGGGAAGCGGAGGATGTATTTCTTCGAATTGGATTTGTCAGGAAGCCTTCCTACAAGTGCCATAGTTAAGAAGGATGGGCTCTGGGGGTGCCTGGGTGGGCATCCGACTTTGGCTCAGGTCATGATCTCATGGTTCGTGAGTTCAAGCCCCGCGTCGGGCTCTGCGCTGACAGCTCAGAGCCTGGAGCCTGCTTCCGATTCTGTGACTCCCTCTCTCTCAGCCCCTCCCCTGCTCACACTCTGGCGCTTTCTCTCTCTCTCTTAAAAATAAATAAACATTTAAAAAAAGAAAAAATAAGAAAAGAAGGATGGGCTCTGGAGCCAGGCTGCTGGAGTTGCAATGTGAACTTGGCCATTACTTGGGCAATTATTCTTTGTGCTTCCTAAAAATCTGTAAAGAGGAATAATCATTATACCTACCCCATGAGGTTTTTCCAGGAAGTCATTGAATGAATACACATTAACCCCATAGCAGTGTTTGGCTCATCGTGGGCACTCAGAGTTTTCGCTATTATTCTTACTACTTAACTGGCCTCAGTGGACTTGGTGCAATAGGTGGTTGCAGAGTATGGGGTAGAGCAAAGGGACGAAAGTTCTGGAAACATTATCCCTAACAGATTAATTTTTTGTAACAGTATATCCTGGGGCACCTGGCTGGCTCAGACGGTTAAGCGTCTGATTCTTGATTACGGCTCAGGTCCTGATCTCACGGTTCGTGAGTTCAAGCCCCGAATCAGGCTCTGTGCTAACAGCATGGAGCCTGCTTGGGATTCTCCCTCTCTCTCTGTCCCTCCCTGGCTCGTGTGTGCTCTCTAAGTCTCTCTCTCTCAAAATAAATAAACATTTTTTAAAAAAGAATTTATCTCTATATATGTATATATTCTTAATGTTTATTTTTGAGAGAGAGACACAGTGTGAGTGGGGGAGGAGCAGAGAGGGAGGGAGACACAAAATCCGAAGCAGGCTCCAGGCTCCAAGCTGTCAGCACAGAGCCCGATGCAGGGCGTGAACTCACGAACTGAGAGCTCATGACCTGAGCCAGAGTCAGATGCTTAACTGACTGAGCCACCCAGGTACCCCTAACTATATTTTTATTTTATTTATTTTACTTATTTATTTTTCCCTGTCTGTATATTTTCAAAAATCTTAGTAGTTAGAGTTTTTGGAAAATAAGTTGGGTTTTCTCAGAAATAGTGAGTTCCCACCCCTAAAGAAGTTTTCACAAGTGCTGCACGGATCATTGAGGGGCTGGTACAAGGCTGATTCCAAACTAGTTTTCATCATAAGATGTACTGGGTTTTTTGTGTAATTAACTTCATTCCATTGAAAGTACTATCCTTTAAGGGCACCTGGCTGGCTCATTTGAAAGAGCATGAGACCCTTGATCTCAGAGTTCAAGCCCCACGTTGGGTGTAGAGTTTATTATTATTATTATTATTAAAGATTAGATTAACAAGAAAGTACTATCCTTTAATTTGAGCCCTCTCAAAGGGTTTGGTATTCAGGTATTCTTTGTTTTATGAAATACGGTATATATAGACTATAGGTTTTTTCCCTAATAACCTTACTTGGCAATAGTCTTACTTTTTGGTCTCCAAAATTTTGGGGGAAATTCTATTGGTCTTTGAAATGTAAATTTCTGGGAACTAGGGTTGTGGGGAAAATGAATAATTTGGGTAGGCTGAAGGAAGTGCCGTCGAATCCCCCTCTGACCCTGAGATTCTGTTACCTCAGGGCCACAGTTTGGACCCCCTCATCCCAGTGAGTCATTCTGCAAATGTGAGTTCTTAGGTGGGGGGCTGGGTAAAGACGTGAGCGGTTCTGCTCAGCCCTGCGACCTACAACTATGGTTCAGGTCTTCCAACACCTCCTCTTGGTGGGCAGACTGTGCAAGGCACTGCTGCCCCGTGGCCCCAAGCAAGCAGGGGCTTTACCCATCCTTGTATCACAAGGTGCAAGCATGTGTAGAAGGCTCCTGGCGGGGAGGCCCTGTGCTCCGTGCCATGGGGCTGGGAGGTGTTATTGAGGTCAGTGCCCCTGGGTGTCTACCCCAAGGAGCTTACGGTGTGACATCCTTATACAAAGCACAGTTTTGTTATCACGCCTTCCTCCTACATAAAGTGAGGATGATAGTTCCATCCAACGGCCACGAAGATGCGTCTCTCTCTGCTTCCCTCACCTCCACCCAGGGCTGAAAAGAAAAATCGAGGCTCGGAGAGATCAGAACAGGATGGATGCGGCAGGGGTGTGCATGGTTTTCTTAAAGGGGATGGCTTCTGAACCATGGGACCTGATCATCACTGGACCAGACGGTACTACATCTACAAAGAAAGGCCCATGAGCTGTGGGTACTTAAGCTGGGTAGAGAGGCGGCCCCACCTGCCCTAGTGATTTTCCCTTTGGTGGAAAAAGTCACCTCTCCCAGCCCATGCCCCCAGCACAGGAACCATGTTGGCTGCCCCCCTTAGTTTTGCTCCCCTTTCCCCCCAAACCACCTCTGCTTTGCACCTGGCCACCCTTGGGGAAGGGCCTGCAAGGAGAGAGTGTCCCCACCAGCCACCCCAGGTGCCTCTGTCCTGGCCGCTGTGTCCGCTGTGTCTCCCACGTGGGCTTAGACTTGGCTGTGTGGGGTGCGTCTGAGTCGGGGCGCTGGCTACCTTGAGTTTTCCCCTGCACACGTGCCGGCAGGTCCTGTTTTGGAGCCTCAGAAGCTGAGGGGGTCGGCCCAGCTCTCCCGGAGGTCAGGCCCCGCTTGTTGCCAGGCAACATCCCGTACCTCCGCTGGCCCTACCTTCCCCTTCCTGGAGCTCCTCCCAAGTTCAGCTGCCAGTGTTCTGGTGAGGATGTAGTCAGTTAGTGGAGGGGAAAGCGCATTCTAACCTGTTCGGGCATCGTACACATCAAATGATGACCACCATCTTCTAATGGGATCGTGGGTACATAAACGCTTTGAAAAGTGGAACGTGCCGTGTGAATTGCCCTAGTTCTGTAGGGAGTCAAGAACCGTGGGAAATTGACAGTTAGGATCCAGAGAAATGGCAGATTGGTTGCCCCCCACCCCCCACCCCCTTTTTGAGGGTTAAATTGATAATTGTGCCAGGGTTTGCCCAGAGGAAGAACCAAGATAGGAAGTGAACTGTGCTGTGGTTCAACAGGTGGCTGCCTCTCTGTGACCCCCGGCTAAGTCGGGCTGTTGCGGAGCGGTAAGCGGGGCACTTGGGACCCTCCATCAGAAGCCCTCTGCACACAGCCGGTGAGTTTCCAGTAAAGCTCAAGGGCAGTGCGCACCATCACGTGGCTCACCATACCCTGAGCTCAGGCTGTTGTTTTTCCACCGGACTGAAGTGAGCCCCCAGCATCCTTCAGCTGCCCCTGTTGAAGGGCAGAGGGCTGGTGCCTCCTAAAGCTGCTCTTACCGATGACAGACACCCTTGCCAAGGGGCCCACTTGGCTGGATACAGGTTGATATGGCACATCTGGAGTTCAGGGGTTCTTTTTCAGGGTGGTGTGTTCTAGGCAACTTGGATGTGCGTTTATGTTGAGGAATCACTTTGTGGGAGAGAGGTGCGGGGGAGCCGGGGGGATGATAACCTCATATTAGCCGTGCTGAGGACCCTTCGAAGGATTTAACATGCTATCTCATTTCATCCTCACTCCCAAAACCCCTGGGTGGTAGGCCCTATTTCCAGATGAGGAAACTGAGGAAGAGAAGGCTTCCTTAATCTGTCCAAGACTGCACAGAGATTAGGAAGCGACAGAGCCAGGATTTAAGCCAGGCAGGAAGTCTGACGGTGGATCAGAGCTCTTTTTATTATTCTTGTCATTTTTCCATTGCACACCGAAGGCAGAAAAAGACTTGTCAAGGCCACACAGCTGGTATGTGGCGGGCCTGATAGACCCAGGTCGGTCCACGTCCGGGGCTCACACCGGTAACCACCACACCATTCCACATCCGTGGTCGCTCTTAGTATTCAGTGGTAATGTGTAATATAGTATTATATATAGTGTAGTACAGTATTCTATCATAGTACATTCACGTATTATAGTATAATCTATTACAAGGCTACAGTTTATTTGATGAATTCTCTCTTGTTGGACATTTAGGTTGTTTCCATTTTTTCACTATTATAAATAAATGCCAAGTTGTTTTTTTTTAAGAGAGAAATGGTAGGAATGTTGTTTGGTTTATCAGTTTATTTGTTTCTTTTCAAGGATTTAGAGCAGATGGGCCGAGCTCTCAGATGCTGGAAGAATTGGAGGCTTTGAGTTGACTGCTTGAATGGAGAATGAAATTCTGATTAGGAACGGTGCCAGGTGGAGAGAAGGAAAGAACAGACTCTATGCTTTAGCCCAGGGATTTGGCATTGCCCGCGGAGATAGAAAATTGGGGATGCATTGCAGAAATATCTGTAATTCCCACTTTGGATATTTTCACATTCTCTCGCATTTTCCAGCCCAATGTCTCATTGACATTGCCCAGATACATGCGGGTGGGGCTGGGCAGAGGGTGAGCCATTTTCTTCCCCAGATCAGCCATGTGCAGCCATCTGGAGTCACACCATCTGTCCAGCCCATGTCCCTTGCTCCTTTGGCCCTTGCAACTCAGTGTCTCTTTGAAGTTCCCCCTTCGGTTCCTGTGTCCCAGGTCGAAAGCAGACGAGGAGGTCTGAGCACATCATATACAACGATGACCATAATGGCCTCCGTGTGCTGAGCCCACACCAAGGTAGTGAGCCCTTCCCAGGCCTCATCTCTTGTATCTACACAGTTTTTTTGGGATGGGACTGTTATGAAACTACCATCTTATGGAGGAGGAAAGGGAAACTTCAAGAAGGTAAGGGCTTGCCCAAGGCCATGTAACCAGGGACAGGTGGAGCCGGGAGTCAGAGCCAGGGCTATCTAAACTCTGTGGCACATCTTCTCTGCGGCCTTCATGGTGCACTATGAAAAGAAGACCCTCTAGTTCTTGGTGGGAAATCTTCAGAAACTCAGCAGGAACATGTTCAATTACCTGCATGTGTGTTTACCGGATGAGCTCATTTAGAGGATGTTGGGATTGTGAAGGGTCCTGGAAGTATCTCTTTCCTACCATATATTTTTTTTAATATTTTTATTTATGTCTAGGAGAGAGAGAGGGAGACACAGACTCTGAAATAGGCTCCAGGCTCTGAGCTGGCAGTCAGCACAGAGCCCGACGCGGGGCTCGAACCCACGAACCGCGAGATTATGACCTAAGTGAAAGTCGGACGCTTAACCGACTAAGCTACCCAGACGCCCCTTTCCTACCATATTTTTGAAGCATATCAGATGAGGTCCAGAGAGATCAGCAGACCTGCCAAAGGGCAAGATGGTGGACCAAGCAGATTGAGAGCAAGGTCTTCTGACACCCGGCCTGTGGTTCCTTTAGAAGCAAACAACTCTGTTCTCCTCTTCTGGGAGCCTTGGGATCAAAAGCATGTGCCAGTAGGGCAGGTATAGAGAAATAGGAGTGGTTTGGTAGGGCTGGGCAATGCTCAGGTTCATGGAGATTGGAAACCGCAAGAATCCTGCTTTGCCATGCCATTCCAGAACACACCTAAATCCTCATCCCACTGTACAGAAAAATACAAGTGGGGGCAAGTGGCAGGAAGGCAGCGTGGCCTAAAGATCAAAAGTCTGGGCTCTGACGTTAGACAGACCAGGATTCACCTCCGGGCAACGTGCTGTATCTCCCTGAGCCTCAGTTTCTTCATCCACAAAATGGGAGTTAGAGCTGCTTGTCACCTGGGGCCACCGTAAGAATGAAAGGAGACCATGCTTACAAAGAAACTGGCGCTAGTTTGCAGAAAAAACGAGAAGAATCTTGGGGTTGTTTGGGTTGGTAGAAAAAGAAGAACACAAGACTGGTAACCAAATATGTGATTTCAACAAAAGGCCAAGTATTTCTTAATTTCATCTGATTCACTGTTTCCCACAGGCATTGGTGCCCAAAGGATCTGTGACTTCTCTTGGGTGAAGAGTGGGGGGAGCTCAGCAATAATACAGGATGCTTTTTCCTTCCTGTCTCGAAAGGGGTGGGAGATAAGAGAAAGGAAGATTGTTAATGTAAACTTGAAATCCAGATTCTTTCTAAAGTACGTCTCCTCAGCTGTGTGACCTCAAATGAACCTCCCATTGTCTATTGCCTCTGTATCACAAGGTCATTGTGATGGCCACATAATGGCCACTTTACAGGCAAGTATCTTATATGATCGTCAAAGAAGCCTTACAGGATAGATATTACCATTCCATTTTAGATAAAGGAGAAGACTACTAGGAAGTTAGGTAACTTGTCAAAGGCCATACAGCCCACAGCCAGCAAGTAGCAGATCTATGATTTTTTTTTTTTTAAGGTTTATTTATATTTGTTTGGGGGGTGGGAGGGGAAGAGAGTCAGAGAGAGAGAGAATCCCAAGCAGGTGCTGCACTGTCAGCACAGAGCCTGACACGGGCTTGATCCCATGAACTGTGAGATCATGACCTGAGCTGAAATCGAGAGTCTGACACTTAACCGACTGAGCCACCCCAGTGTTCCAAGAAATGTGATTTAAGACCAGGTCTGACCCACATGCTTCCCAGTGTACCCATGGTAGATTCAGATTTTGTTGGGTCTAAAGCTTATGCAATTTTAGAGGCCCTCTTTAAGAAGAACAATATAGGGGCACGTGGGTGGCTCAGTCAGTTAAGCATCTGACTTCAGCTCAGGTCATAATCTCACGGCTCATGGGTCTGAGCCCACGTTGGGCTCTGTGCTGACAGCTCAGAGCCTGGAGCCTGCTTCAGATTGTGTTTCCCTCTCTGTCTGCCCCTCCCCACTGCTCACGCTCTGTCTCTCTCTCAAAAATGAATAAACATGAGAAAATTTTTTTAAAAAAAGAACAATACAAAATCACAGTACTAAAGATATGAAAGTGCAGATATAGATTTTATGATGAAATCACAGCATACCAGTAAACAATGGTAAAGCCCAAACATCACAAAATCCAGAAGAATAACATAATATTTGTGTGAACTGCTTGATGCTCCTCTATAATACATTTAACTTATGTCTTTTGCTGTATCCTCTTTGGTTGCATTCCCCTGTGACAATGATTTTGTAATCTTTCCCATGGAGAAAATAAAAAAGAGAACCCATTGTTTCTCTAGTGTGGTTGATTGGAAGTTTTTTAAAAAAAAAATAATGAATAGTCTGGAAAAGTTTAATTCAGCTTTACAAATCATTATTGGGAATGTCCTATAAGTATTAGGATAATTGGGGCACCTGGGTGGCTCAGTCGGTTAAGCATCTGACTTTGGCTCAGGTCATGATCTTGCAGTTTGTGAGTTCGAGCCTCGCGTCAGGCTCTGTGCTGACAGTTCAGAGCCTGGAGCCTGCTTTCCGATTCCGTGATTCTGTGTCTCCCTGTCTGCCCCTTCCCTGCTCTCTCTCAAAAATAAATAAATTAAAAAAAATAAATATTAGGATAATTGTCAATTTTAGAAAAACCTCCATCAAACTTTCTTCCATATATGAGCCATAAGATTTGAGGGCATTTCATGTTTTCTGGTACAGCGATTCATCTAAAATAATCTTTCAAGGTCGTCTGGGTGATTCAGTTGGCTGAGTGTCCGACTCTTGATTTCATCTCTCAGATCATGATCCCAGGGTCATGGGATTGAGCCCCGCTTAAGGCTCCAGCTCTGTGCTGAGCATGGAGCCTGCTTGGGAGTTTCTCTCTCTTTCTCTCACTCTCTCTCCCCCTCTCCCTCTCCCTCTGCCCTCCCTGGCCCCCCTCTCCTGCTCACTTGCAGTCTCTCTCTTTAAAATAAATAAAATTTAGGGCCCCTGGGTGGCTCTGTTGGTTAAGCATCAGACTCTTGATTTTGGTTTAGATAGTGATCTCAGAGTTTGTGAGTTCTAGCCCTGCACGGACAGTGTGGAGCTTTCTTGGGATTGTCCCCAACCCCCTTCCCTGTTCACTTGTGCGCACACTGTCGCTCTCTCTTTCTCAAAATAAACTTAAAAAATAAAAATAAATAATTTTTTTTTAATTAAGAAAAAAAAATCTTTGAATTGGTGACACTTCTTAACCTATTTTCTGTCAGCTAAATGTTATCTTTGTTATCAGGATCTAGGGTTAAACTGGCAAAAAAAAAAAAAGCTCATCTTTTCTAGCACAGCCTCCTCCTTCCACCCCCTGAGATGGAATGAGGATGGTTATGTTCCTGAAAGACTCATAATTAAAGTCCTTTCTCACAAGCCTGTGACCTTTTCAAGGGAATTCATTACAAAATACCGGATGTGAAAACATTGGAAGCATTTGGATGATTTGGCCTGGAAAGGGGAAGGCTCGAGGCAGCAAATATATAACCACCATCAAGGATATGAACCTTAGTGGTCATTAGAGTCAGCAGGCTGTATCTGAGCCCGATTCAGAGATGGAGGGGGAGGGCCTCCCATAGCTGCCTAATTAACAGGTTCTGCAAGTCACTCTGAGCAGGTAGCCCTAAAATAGATACAAAGAATAATAGAAGTATCTGAGCGTGCACAGTTAAAACCACCTCGCTATGGACTTAAAGTGGGACCCGTGGTCTGGCAACTGCTGTGGGAGCTGGTTCGAAGGGCATAACGGGGTGGTGAGGGCCGGGGGACTAGCTGGCTCAGTAGAGCGGTAGAGCATGCAGTTCTTGATCTCAGGATCAGAAGTTCAAGCCCCAAGTTGGGCCTGGTGATTACCTAAAGAAAAGAGAGAGAGAGAGAGAGAGACATGCATAATCTTGGGCCCCCGCCTGTAACTGCTGACTGGGAATCAGCATTTTCCCCCAAGCTGCAGGTGATTATCTGAGAAGCCCTGGACCAGAGACTTGAGCTGGAACTTCCCAACGTGCCTGCCCAGGCTTGACGGATGTCATTTGCCTCTCTGTGTCCTTAGCCTTAGGAACGGGCCTCTCTTCTAGCCGCTGGCGGTGACCCACTGTGTGGATTCGTTACATCTCTGTTCCTCTCCCACCAGACTGCAGACTCCTACAGGGTTGAGTTGTATTCCTCTTTTTTTTCTGGCCCTTCCCAGTGCCTGGCACCCGAGAGGCATCACTTGCCAACTGTCCACCACAGGCCGAGAGCCTTGCCTTTCTCAGCTCAAGCTTGTAGGCTGAAACAAATATCCCCATTTTATGTATGTGTGTATGTGTGTATGTATGTATATATTGCCTGTGCCCAAAGTGGGGCTTGAACCCACTCCCCTGTGATCAAGAGTCTCATGCTCTAATGACTGAGCCAGCCAGGTGCTCCAGAAACCCCTATTGTATAGCTGAAGAACTGAGACTTGTCACTTGTTTAGGGTCGTAGGCGGCAAAAGCCAGGAACCAAACTCGGGGGTGTCTGATTCCAAAGCTTCCTTAAGGGGATCGGTAAATGCTTGTTGAATCACTTACTTCATTATGATTCAAGCATTGGTTATTTTCTTATTTACTCATTGAGGAGACTCACGGGAAGTTGAGGGCGGCAAGAAGTAAGAACTGCTTCTTCTTGGTGAACTTTTTCTAGAATGGGAGCTGTGTGGCATCAACCTTTCAGAGGCAGGCAGGGAGCTGGGCTGCAAAGGCCCCCAGCCTGTCCCTGGGAATGGGGAGGTGACAGTCCTGTGCCACCCCACCCCTTTTTACAATGCCCTCCGTGACTCAGCAAAGTAGCCTTGGGTCTGAAATCAGAGATGAGGCAAAAAACCAAAACCAAAACCAAAAACAAAACCTAAAAAAACCAAAAACAACAACAAAAACCAACTACTCTCAAAAATGTTTTCTTTTTCTGGAGGAATTTCCCTTTCATGTTGCTCATTCCTTTGCCAGGGAATTCAGGAAGCCTTCAGCCTGGGGTCAGCTGTGACCCCCAGTCTAGTTTCTCTGGGACTTGCCTCTCCTCCTTCTGACTCCTCCCTAGGCCCTGGGACAGCATCAGGAGTCTCCTTCTACAGTGGTCTCTGGTTCTGGCCCACTCAGCCCAAGACCTCTTACCTTATGTTAAATTATTAATCCTGATCCCGGACCCAGATTGTTGGAATTCAAATTCTGCCTGTACCTTTTATACTGTGTGACTTTGGGTGAGCCACTTCACTTTCCTCTTCTGTGAATTGGGGGTAACAGTATGTTTGAGGATTAAAATAATTAATCTATGTAAAGCACTTGGAACAATGCCTAACACAGCGATTACTGTATAACTGTCCTTATTGTTACTGTTTATTATGGATCTGTTATTAATACCCAGAGGATACCTGAGTGAGCTTGTGTTGAACTTCCTTTTCTTTCTTTTTCTTTCTTTCTTTCTTTCTTTCTTTCTTTCTTTCTTTCTTTCTTTCTTTCTTTCTTTCTTATTTTTTTAAATGTTTTTATTTATTTCTCAGAGAGAGAGGGACAGCGTGAGAAGGGAAAGGTCAGAGAGAGAGGGAGACACAGAATCTGAAGCAGGCTCCAGGCTCTGAGCTAGCTGTCAGCACAGAGCCCAACACGGGGCTCGAACCCACAAACCATGAGATCATGGCCTGAGCTGAAGTCGGACGCTCAACCGACTGAACCACCCAGTCGCCTTGCTTGCTTGATCGCTTGCTCTCTCTCTCTCTCTCTTTCTTTCTTTCCTTTCTTTCTTGAGACAGAGTGGGGGAGGGATAGAATGCAAGGGAGAATCTTAAACAGGCTCTCAGGATAGAGCCTGATGTGGGGCTTGATCTCACAACTGACAATGAGATCATGACCTGAGCCAAAATCATGAGTTGGACCTCAACCCACTGAGCCACTCGGGTGCCTCTGAACTTTTCTTTCCATTTCTTCTAGCCCCACCCCAGATTTTGCCTGAATTCTCAATTATTCATGCTGTAGAGAGTTTAAGGGGGCAACTGCAAATGAGTGAATAAATTAACAAATTAGAAAGCTCTGGGTTGCCCTCTGAAAATGAGATTATTTTAATGGACGAAGGGGCCTGAGTCAATAGAGTTGAGTTGGGAAGAAACCACATTCCGTCCAGGAGGAGAGTGGCCCTCTGAGGATTTCCGCTCACGGATAGACAGACCTGCCTACTAAGAGGCGGTTGACCGATAGCCTGATAAATTCAGTATGAAGATCTCTAGACAACAGGGGAAGGAGAGAGTAATTCCTGGCTAGAGGCCAGCTTGGAGTTCTCAGCCCTGGACGCGTTTCAGAATCACCTGGGGACACATGTACAGAACCTGGGCCCCACACCTAGAGGTGCTGAGATCCAGGCCTGGGAGTAGAAACAGGGGCATCAGAACCCTCAAAAAGCTTCCCACAAAATGAGGAATGAAGTCCAGCAGTAAACAGAAGAATCAACTGAATAATAAAACAGCACATTACTATAAATGAGTAGATACATTTCTCACTCCTTTGGAACCATCCCTCCAAGGTAGCTTATATTATCCCCATTTTATAGGTAAGAACACTGAGGTTTGAGTACTTTAGCAGAGCCATTGTTTAATCTAGGACTGATGTATAGTGCTACATTCCACACTGCGGGAGGTCAGCCTGGGAGAAACTTCCCAGAAATTGAAATTAAGATTGTTCCCTATGATGTCAAGTATAAAATCCGATACGTAATGGGTCAGAGCAAAGATATGCAAGCTGATTGAAACAGACACAAAGGCTCCCAGAGCCGGGAAGGCTCAACCTTCACCTGCGGCCTCTATTAACATATCTAAAGAAGGAATGTGCCAGGAGGGTGGGAGGGTGTTTGGGCCCCGTTGGTCTGACACTCCGTGCGCTTGAGGGAGGGGCCCCAGCCCAGCCAACCTCTGCCGGCATCTTGATTGGGCTTCATTCATTTTTCCCTTAGGCTTCCTTTCGTTCTCTCCTGCCCTCTCGGACGGTTGTTTCCTTCCGAGGCCCCTCTTTCTCCACCTGCCCCTTAAATGAGGGTGTTTTCTGCATTCCACTACCCTCACATTCCCCAGGTGGCAGCATCCAGTCCAGGACGGGGCTGCTTGTGCTGCGGACGTCAGAAGTTCATACTCCAGATGTCCAGACTCTAGGCACCAAGGTGAAGGTGGGGGGAGAGGGGAAGGTGTCAGACACGATGGGGAGTTCACATCCCAGCTGGGCTGCTTGCTGGCTGTGGGCCTTAGACATTTCTTTACATTGTTTTCAGCCTCAGTTTCTTTATCTGTGAGATGGGATGTTAATGCCCACTGTGAATGTTTGTTGTGAGGATGAAAATAGACACTCGCATTCCAAGCACTCGTTAAGAACTCTATAAGTGGTACCTACTGGGGCGCCTGGGTGGCTCAGTCGGTTAAGCCTCCGACTTCAGCTCAGGTCATGTTCTCACGGTTCGTGGGTTCGAGCCCCTGCTTCGGATTCTGTGTCTCCCTGTCTCTCCGCCCCTCCCCCTCTCATGCTCTGTCTCTGTCTCAAAAATAAATAAAACATCAAAAAAATAAATAAATGGTACCTACTTATTATGTCTGGCTGGTAGGGGACTTCTCTGGGGGCACTTCAAAAGCAACGTATGAAACAGACAAATTTTCCCCTAAATCTGTTCTTTCATTTGGATTCCTAATCAGATTCCATCCAATTCTGGCCAAAGCCAGAATCCCCAGAATCCTCCTTGGACTGTCCCTCTACTGTCTTCCCCTCGGCTACTGTGCTCCAGTGAATTTGTTTCCCGCATTTCTTCTATTTTCATAAAAAGCCACCCTTGGAACTTCTCTTTTTTTTTTTTTTTTTTCAATTTTTTTTTAATGTTTTATTTATTTCTAGGAGAGAGAGAGAGAGACAGCACGAGCAGGGGAGGGTCAGAGAGAGAGGGAGTGACAGACTCTGAAACAGGCTCCAGGCTCTGAGCTGGCAGTCAGCACAGAGCCCGACGCGGGGCTCGAACCCACGAACCGCGAGATCATGACCCAAGCGAAAGTCGGACGCTTAACCGACTAAGCCACCCAGGCGCCCCGGAACTTCTCGTCAGGTTATTGCAAGAAGCTCCGTTTTTGTTTTGTTTTGTTTTTTAGTTTTATTTATTTTTATGTGATCTCTACACCCAACATGGGGCTCGAACTCACCACCCCGAAATCAAGAGTCGCATGTTCTCCCAGCTGAGCCAGCTGGACCCCCCCAAGGTTGTTGCAAGAACCTCGTCACTACTTTCTCTACTTCCTCTTCCCCCAGCTCCAGTTGCTTACGTACTTAGGTTCTGATCCAGATTAAAACCCTTTAATAGCTGTCCAGTGCCTTTGGGGCACAACTCAAATTCTGCTGCAGCCACAGGCTCTTCTTGATCTGCCCTGCCTTCCTGTCCAGCCACCGTTCTGTCTTGCACCTCCCTGTTGGCAGTGCTGAACCACACCCCAAATATGCCAGGCTCTCATGCCTTGCTGTAGCGTCACTGAGTTCCTGAGGCTTTCATCTATCTTTCCAACAAGGCTGAGCCCCTTGACCTCAACTCCTATGGGGCATCTCTGGGTGCTTGGTATGTGGCTGTCTCAGTAGAAGGTTCTCCTAATAAGGTTTAACATTTATGGAGCTTTGATGATGGCCATGCCCAGTTCTAAACACTTGATGTTCTCACAACTCTATGGGGGCAGGCATGCTTCATTCATCCTTTCTGCTGTACCTTCTGGAATGTTCTACGGAACATTCCATCTTCCTAAGTCTTGGTCCAGGCACTGGGGGTATGACAGGGCATGCCGGATGGGGGGTGCTTAGAGATGAGGGGACGGGTTTCTATTTGATTTAAGAAGGTCAAGAAAAGCCTCTCTGAAAAGGTGAGAATTGAGCAGAGGCCTGAGGCAAAAGGAGAGGGGGCTGTGCAAGTATCCAGGGCAGGAGTGGTCTAGGCAGAGGGAATCATGCCAGGACAAAGGGGATCATGAGCCCCATTTGACAGATGAGGAATCAAGAGTCTAGGTAGGTTCATCAAAGTCACAGAATAAGTGGTTTCAAACCCAGGTTCTGTAACTACTAACTCAACCATTATACTGTCTTTTGTGGGACCCGGTGGGTGCCTAGGCTTTTGCGGGACCTGGTGGGCAGGCTGGCTCTCTGTGCTCACCATGCAACCCTCTAGCTGGAGCTTGCTTCCTGTGTCAAGGAGAGCATGGGCCAGCTGATCAGCTGGCTCCATATTCAGGTTCATCTGGTGGCTCTGGTTTCTGTAGTGTATGTCTGTTTCTGTGGCTTTTATTAGAACCAATTAGACTCCTTGAACTCTTCAGGAGGCCTTGGAAAGCAAACTTCTGAAATGGTGAGGATCCGACCCTGAAATATGACGACTTGGCCAAGCACACTCCCCCTCCCCCTCCCCGGTCAGTAGTCAGAGTGGCCTCTGTGGGCAGCTGCTGTACCTCACCCCCTTCCTTCCTTCAGACTTCAACAGGAGGATCTGAGGCAAGTGTCTGCGGAGGTGGTGTTTGGGCTGGCCTTGAAGGGCTTGGAGCATAGCAAGAGAGGCAAGGATGAGGGAATTTAGGCAGAAAGGAGTGTGTGAACTGTGCCAAAGTATTGGTGCTGGACCGTCTAGTGTATCTGGAATATAGGTACGTGGGGGGTATGTTTATTGGGAGAGAGGACATAAAGCTGGAGGGAGAATTTAGGGTAGATCATGCCAGCCTTTTTTTTTTTTTTTTAAGGTTTATTTATTTATTGAGAGAAAACACATGGAGAAGGGGCAGAGAGAGAGGGAGAGAGACCGAATCCTAAGCAGGCTCCCCGTCAGTAGAGAGCCCAATGCAGGGCCCAAACTCATGAACCCTGAGATCATAACCTGAGCCGACTTTGGATGCTTAACTGGCTGAGCCACCCAGGCATCCCTAGCTTTTTTTTTTTTTTTTTTTTTTTTAATGGCAAAATTTGCATGTCCATTTCAGATAGGTCTGGATTTTATCTGGGTAGTCAGAGGGATTTTTAAGGTTTTAAAAGCAAAGGAAGCATGTGTGCATTCCTGATGTTTTTGAAAGAATGCTTGGGCGGTAGTGGGGATCAGGGGTTGGAGGGGGTGTGTGGAGGGAGAGAGGCCAGTGAGAAGAGAGAGCATTGCACCAGTCCAAATGGTAGGTGGGAGTGCCTGACCCTTGAGTGTGGGGCGGGGGGGGCAGGTTCCAGAGACATTCTGATGACAGAGTCTGCTTATAGGTTAACATAGAAACTTGGAGCAAGAGGCACTGAGAAAGACTAGTGTCAGCATTTTTAGCTTGGGTGACTCAGTAGGTCGAGGTTAACTGACACATAATACAAAGGAGGAGGGACAAAACAAACAAAGAAGGAGGGACAGGCTTTGAGCACCTTGGGTTTGAGGAGGCATCTCTGTGCCATCTAGGTGGGGGTGTAGGCTGGGAGTTTGGGATGGAGGTTAGGACTGGAGAAGCATGAAGAACTGAGGCTGAAGGAATAGAGTGGGGTCTCTGAAGTGTGCATGAGAAGAGAAAACAAGGGCCCTGGCTCATGCCCTGGAGGCTGATGGAGGAAGAGGAGCTGGGGAAGGAGCCGTGCAGGAGTGTTTTGGTTAAGGCATCCCTGGAACCATTTGACATATCACATCAGAAGCTGGTTGAAGGTGATGGAGGCCACATCCCAGGGAGAACACACAGTTAACCTAGTCTGGGTTGTGTGCTCAGAGCCACCCAGAGACCAGGAGTGCTTCTGGTCAGCCAGAGTCTGTTTCCATGGCCTCGTGTGTGCTGTCTTTTCTCTCCACACATGTCCAGCCTCCCAATGTTGAGGGGACTCTCTTGAAAGTGGAGATCCTGACTTCTCCCCCATTATTCTCCAGGAAGTTCAGCCTAGGGTTTTTTACACTGTGGGGCTCAGAACACTGAGGCGGCTGAATGGCTAAGCAGAATGGGTGGCTGCGGTGAACTTGGTCCATTGCTTCTCTGAGTTCCTTTTTAAGAGAACGGCTTGTTTTATGGCCTGAGTATAATGGCCTTGCTAAATCTTGAGTTGCTTCAGGTTTGCTCTAGCCTTTGGTCCATTCATCTGCCCGCCCATCCATCCATCCATCCCCCCATCCACCCATCCATCCATCCATCCACCTACCCACCCATCCATCCATCCATCCATCCATCCATCCATCCATCCATCCATCCATCCATCTATACACCCATCTACCCATCCATCATTCCATCCATCCATCTATACACCCATCCACCCATCTATCCATCCACCCACCCATCCATCCAGTGTTAGACTTTTGCAAGTGTAAATATCTACTAAAAGCCGAGCAACTTGCATGTGGAGTTGGGGTGGGGGTGAGAGTCCCCAGCACTTCTCATGCGTTACCTTATATCACAACAAGCCATTTAGGTAGGCGTGACTACCCTGTTTTGCAGATGAAAAATCAGATAATTTCCCCCAGGTCACAACAAGTGAGTGGTAGATTCAGGCCTAGGTCTGTCTAACTCAAAAATTCCTAGGCTCTCAATCACTGATGGTAAGGCCTCCCTAGGTAGGAGGTGACCATAATTTGTTATCCAAACTGGAATGCTTTTAAAAAAATTTTAGATATCATTTTCAGACCATAGAATTCACCTGTGTAAAGTGCACAATTCTATGGTTTTTTAGTATATTTACAGAGTTGTGCAGTCATCACCATAATCTAATTTTAGGACATTTTCATCACCCCCAAAAGAAACTCAGTACCCATTAGCAGTCACTTCCCATTACTATCACCACCCCAGGCCTAGGCGACCACTAATCTATTTTCTGTCTCTATTGATTTGCCTATTCTGAACAATTCATATAAATGGAATCATATGAACTGTGCTCTTTTGTGGTTGGCTTCTTTCACTTACCATAATGCTTCAGGGTTCATTCAGGCTGCAGCATGCATCGGCACCTCATTTCATTTATGAATGACTGAGTGATAGTCCATTGTATGGACATACCTCAGCATCTTCATTAAAATTGTTCTTGTGATGACACACATTTGGACTGCTTTCATTTTTTGGCTATTATGAATCATAATCACGCTCTGAAATTTGTATACAAGTTTTTGGGTGGTGGTATGTTTTATTTTTCATGCCCATGTCCTTAGGAATTGAATTTCTAAGTTATATGGTAACTCTTTTTTTGCAATATTTATTTTTTGGGGAGAGTGCAAGCGGGGGAGGGGCAGAGAGCAGGGGACAGAAGATCTGAAGCCGGCTCTGAGCCGATAGGCTGTCAGCACAGAGCCTGATGTGGAGCTCGAACCCACAGACCGTAAGATCATGACCTGAGCCGAAGTCAGCTGCTCAACCAACTGAGCCGCCCAGGCACCCCCACACATAAAACTCTGTGTTTGACATTTTGAGGAACTCCCAAGCCATTTTCCAAAGTGGCTGCATCCTTTTACATTCCCATCAGCAGTTATAAGGGCTCCGGTTTTTCCACAGTCTCACCAACACATGTTATTCTAAACTGGGACACTTTTGATAGTGAAAGAGTACACCATTAATAATTACACCAGGACAATCAGTGGTAATTGAAACACATTTTAAGTCTACCTACATACCAAAAAAAGTGAGAAGATTCAATTCCTGATTTCAGGGAACTTTCTGGCCACATGATGAGTCAAAGCCCAAAAACCCCCATACTTGAGTCAATTAAAGAATCAAGTAAAGGTAATTATTAAGAAGGAAAGCAAAGCACATTTTATTTCCCCCCAGGAGATTGTGTTCTCTTTAAGAGAAAAGAACTCTCTTATTTGTGTATTGTTTATGGCTCCAGGAGTATCGTGGCATTTCACAGGGTCTCGGTAAGGATCTGTGGACTAAATGAATGCATGAGAATGAATGATACACAGTCTCCTGGAGGGAATGTAAAAACAGAAAAGTAGAATGAGTCACCTGGCCCAGATTTGTGAGTTTGGAGGAAATGTAGATCTTTTCTAAATATGTATTTTTTTCTCAGTGTGGTAACAACACTAATGACAATTTTATTTATTTATAATTTAAAAAATTTTTTTAATGTTTTGTTTATTTCTGAGAGAGAGAGANGCAGCCTCTGTGCTGTCAGCCCAGAGCCCAGGGCAGGGCTCCATCTCACTACTGTGAGGTCATGACCTGAGCCAAAATCAAGAGTCAGACGATTAACAGACTGAGCCACCCAGACACCCCACTAGCGACAAATTTTAAAAGGAAACAGTAAATAATCTACAACTAGAGGAATCTTAAACTGGATTTTTCAAGTAAATGGCTGACAGAAGGTGGAAGAAGGATTCTGGAGCAGGGGAATTGCCTTAACTGGTTTGGAGCCAGAGTGCCTGCTGCTCTATGCAGAGCACCTCCTACCGGAAGCCAACCAAATTTGGGAATAAAAGGATATGATACCCCACCCCAGGGTTTTCCATCAGTTTATTCACCGGGAAACAATGGAATGGTTTAAAAGGAGCCCCCTCCCCCCCACCTGGCTGTGTGCCCTTGGGCAAGTCAGCTTCTCTTTGAGCCTCGCTGATCCTTCTGACTCTAAATTTCCCTGATTATTCAGTCCTATAACCCTGGGAGCTTCATGGAATTGGTGGGTCAGGAGCTAGACCTGGCTGGAGCCAGAGCTGGATTTGGAGAAAGAGGCAAGATGCCAGTGGTGGATGATAAGGCCTTGAGGCGGACCAGAGTGCTCTTGCTGAGATAAAATTGGATAGGGTAGTTGGGGCCTCTCGAAGGAGAATTTTAAAAGCCAGGCTGCTTGACTTTTAAATTGGACCTGATAAGCAGGTCCTTGGACTGGAGATGAAAGCGTGTCTATGAGAGATTAATCTGATGGCTCTGGGCCATTGATCTGGATCTATCTGGAAGCCTCGTGAAGACGGACAGGCTCTCAGGGAGACTTTTGCAATAGTCATGTAAGCCCAGCCTTTCAAAAGAGAGCTGAAAACTTCTGCCAGCCTTATTGTATACATGGCTTCCTTAGAGTTCAATTTTCCTTAACCATAAGTAACTTAAACCATTAGTTTTATATTATAACAATTATGGCTATATTATGTGCCAGAATCCTAAATGTATATATATTTCTAAGGCAGAACGTTAGACTTCAAATACATTTCTGGTTTGCAGAAGGTAATTTTGGATTATGCTACCAGATTCCTCAGAGAGATGCAATCTTCCTTTTCTGCTGTAAAGGGTTTACTTTGGTGGCGAGTTTTGAGAAATTTGCTAAAAGCCCACTGGAGGGGTAGGAAGGGTGAGATCTTAGTTTCAGGAGTGGTTTTGTTTGGGGCTGGGTAACTGACTGGATGTAAGAAACCAAATAAAGAGATCCAAGATGGCGATCGAGTTTAAAATCTGTGGACTCAGAAGAAAGATGGTGCTATTCGTAAAAATGTACCAGTTGAGAGAAAGGTGGGAAGATGATGGTTTACCCTCAGAACATTGGGAACAGGTGGCTTTCCTTGTCCCAGGAAAGGACTAGTCAGGTTAGACATGGAGGAAGAACTGGCACTTCTTGGTCTTTCCCAGCCTTTGCCCTCGATGTTCTCTCGCTGGCCTGGATATTTGGCACTTTTCCTGCTTTACTATCAGTGTATGGCTCTGAAACAGGATGTTTACTGTAGGGTTTTAATAGATGCCCTTTATCAGACTAAGGAAGTTCTCATCTATTGCTACTTTGCCACAAGTTCTTATTGGGATGTGATCGTATGGGTTGTTTTTCTTCTTTTTTTACCCTTTAATCCTTAGTGTGATAAATTACGTAGATTCAAAAAAATAAACTAACCAAGCATTTTGGGCGTAAAGTCAACATAATCATAACAGGGTACCCTTTTATAGATTGTGGGAATCCGTTTGCTAATATCTTGCTTTGGACTTTGCATTCACGAGTGTAATTTTTTCCCATACTGTTCTTGTTTGGTTTTGGAACCAAAGTTATGCTAAAAATAAACTGAGAAGCGAACCCGCTTTTTATATTCTCTGAAAGACTTTAGGTAATACTGAAATAACTTCTCTCTTGAAGTTTTGTTAGAACTCTGCCTGTTTGCTCTTGAAGGCTGTCCCTTCACATGGGTGATAGTAGAGAAAGGAACTTGTACTTGGGGAATGAAAGTCAATTAAACCATAAGGAAAATCTATTACCTCTTACGTCACAAAAAATCCAGAAGTAGGGTGTCCCAGGATTGGTTAATTCCGCAACTCACCAACATTATCAGGGAGAGAAATTCATTCTGATCTTGTAGATGGGTCATTGTCAAGTGTCATCTGCTTCTCTTCATGCAAGATGACTTCAGCTGTCTAGGCATCACAACACAGTGGTGAAGAGGGTAGGTTTTGCAGCTAAACCTGGTTCTAAATCCCACAGCTTCGTGATACTGGGTAATTCCTTAACCTCTCTGGAAAATGGGATGGTAATAGTAATTCACCTCAAAAATTTAATATTATATGGATTAAGTGAATTAGGGTTTTTGTTGTTTTGTTTTGTTTTGTTTTGTTTTGTTTTGTTCGATTTTGAACCCTTAGACCAGTGCCTCGCACTTACTCATTCATGTACTCTTCACTGGCTTCCTTCCCTTTCCTGTCTCATTTCCTCACTCCCTTTTGGGGGCTTTCTGGACCCATCTCCCAGGTAAATTACTTACCTTGAATCCTTGTCGTAGAGCCTGCCCAGGAGCCCAAACGAAGGCAGCCATTTGCTAGTTGTAGGACGTTGGCAATACCTAGCTTCTAAATGTACTTAAAAAAATAATACTAATCTCTATGCCTAATGTGGGGCTTGAACTCACAGCCCTGAGATCAAGAGTTGCACGCTTCAGGGACTGAGCCAGCCAGGTGCCCCTGATACCTAACTTCTTTGTGTCTCTCTGTTCCCATCCATTGTATGAGGACATTAACAGTAACAGTGCCTGTAACTCATAGAGCAAATGTGGTAAGGCGCTCAGTGCCTGGCTGAGAGAGAGTGCGTAGCAGGCATAAATTATTATTTTTACTACCTAAAATTCTGTGGTATGCTCCCATGGGTGGCTGTCCCACAGTTGAGGAGCATTACTCCTTGCCTCTCTCTTCTTCCCCCCCACCTACTCTCTGAGTTCCGTCAGTCCTCTCTCTTCCACCATGGCTGTCTCACAGAATTCACGTGACCAGCACCACCAGCCCCCCCACTCCCAATGCAGCCCACACTTCCCTTCACGTAAAGTCCCCTACCTGCCGCTGGCGGGTGTGGCAAATACCCAGGTAAAGGTCTTCTGTCTGAATGACATCTCAGGATTTCTCCATGATGCAGGATCATCATAGTTATCTGCTCATATATTGGAAACTCTTAAAGTGGAGCCATCTCATCTATGGCTCATGTCCAGCATATTCTAGGACATCTTAAAGCCTTCCTGAGGCCTGGGGCAGGGAAGGCTTTTTTTAAATGTGGGGCTTGAACTCATGACCCTGAGATCTAATGTCACGTGCTTGACCGCCTGAACCAGCCAGGCACCCTGGGAAGGCATTTGATGAATGTGGATTGTTAATGATCGCAGCTATTGAGCCACTGAGCGCTTACTATGATCCTGGCGCTGTTGTAGATAATTTTCTTCCATATTAATTTTTGCAACCACCCTATGAGGTAAGTGTTATTACCGGGTCCAGTTTGGAGATGAGAAGCCTAGCACAGAGAAGTTAAGTAACCTGCCCAAGATCACACAGCTGGGAAACGGCAGAGCCAGGCACCCTCCTAACTCTGGAGGTCACTTACATAATCATGATGCTGAGCTAATGCCAGGACTGTTTGGTGCCTAGAATGAAACATGGCTGCTCCTTTGTTTCCTCGCTGAGAGCCCAAGGACAGGTCTCTCTTCACCACGTGTTTTGCTGTAGCGAGTGACTCATCCATCCACACTTGAGGTCCCCATGCTCCTCTTACCCCTAGCAGGAACCTCAGAAAGAGAAATAGGACAGGAAAGCTCCATTTATTCAGGATCCCAGACAGTCAGAAGGAGGGAGAAAAAGCAAATATGTACATATCTAGCCTATGTTCTCATTTTATGATAAGGTGAGACTGAACAGGTTCAGACTAGTACGTGAGGTTTCTTTTCACAGGTAATTTATGCACTAAGGATTGGAAACTGCCTCCGCCGCTCCCCACCAGCTCCCTTACCGTGAACAAGTTGCCATTTATTGTGTGGCTTATATTGGCATTTTTCATATATCCAGTTTGTTCCATTCATTTATTTATTCAAAGGAGGTTTTTTTTGGACACCTACCATGGACCGTTCTGTTTTGGTGGGGTGGTGAGGGAGAGGACAAACTGTAAACAGATATAGGACGTTAGTGACACATGTCGTGTCTGTTCCAGAAAATAGCCAAGTGCGTGAGTGAGTGGTGGGAAATGAGTGGGAGCGGGTCATGCAGGGTCTTGTGGGCATGGTGACTTTGGCAGCCTCCGGGAGTAAAATGGGAGCCAACAGGACACCACTGTGTTGAGATGAGGCTGGCAGTGGGGGTGGGGGGGCCGGGAGGTTAGGGTGGATCAGGGACCCCCGTTGGAAAGCTAGACCACAGTGACCCAGCTGATGCAACAATGCTGAGTGGTGGCAGCGGAAACAGAGAAAAGGGAAGGATTGGAGTTATACTGGGGCCATAGAATCAACCAGAAATAGGTAATGGGATGGATGTGGGGGACCCACTCTTCTTCAAGGAAGAGTTGAATTTGGACCAGGGAGGTGGCAGAGGAGAAGAGAAGAGGTGGATCTAGAGATGTTTTGAAAGTAGAGCGTCTGTGTTCCACTGATGGACGAATGTGGGATTTGAAAGAGAGACGAAGGATAGACACCAAGTACTTGGGTCTCATTTTGGAAGGATGGCTGACGTTGCCTTTTGCTGATGGGGGGAAACCTGTGTGAGGAGCAGGTTTGATGGGAGAAAGACTAGGATCTCGGTTTTGGAGAAGTCGAATTCAAAGGGGCCTGTTGGACATCCGTGTGGAGTTGCCAAGAAGGCAGCCTCCTGTGTGAAACAGAACGGGCCACCTCACGCGCCAGCTCCGATTTCTCTGGTTGGTAGTGCTGCCCGCAAGTGCTGTGTTGAGATTTTGTGTTTTTGTAAGGTTTTGGTTTTTATTGTAATCTCTTTCACCCAGGGTGGGGCTCTAACTCGCATCTCCACAGCCCTGAGATCGAGAGTCGTCTGCTGTACCCCCTGAGCCAGCCAGGCGCCCCGGGAAAGAGTTTCTTGATCAATAGCGAGACCCGTCTATGCAGCTGGTTAGGCCAATAATGGTATACTCTGGGTGTAAGACTTTCCATCGTGGAGTGGGAAGAATTCTATTTTGTGTATTTTTGTCTTATCCTTTAAGATTTCTTTTCTTTTCTTTTTTAATGTTTTGTTTTATTTTTGAGAGAGAGAGAAGAGACAGAGCACGAGCATGGGAGGGGCAGAGAGAGAGGGAGGCGAAAGCAGGCTCCAGGCTGCTGTCAGCACAGAGCCTGACCTGGGGCTCGAACTCATGAAACGTGAGATCATGACCTGGGCTGAAGTCAGTTGCTTAACGGACTGAGCCACCCAGGTGCCCCTAAAATGTCTTAATATGTTCTATAATGTGCATGATATATTAGAGTAGCAGGCATGGGTATCATTTATAAATTATTCTATATAGGAATGATATGCTCAGTTTTTACTGAGGAATGGACAGATACTCCTGAAGATTACTGATTTGAACTTTGTACAACAGGTACTCAGAATTGTGACCTGAAATACTCTACACCCTGAAGTGTCTCCTGAATCCTTTAAGGAAAAACAAAATTAAAAAAAAAATTTTTTTTAATGTTTTTTAAAAATTTATTTCTGAGAGAGAGAGAAAGAGACAGCGTGAGCAGGGGAGGGTCAGAGAGAGAGAGGGAGACACAGAATCTGAAGCAGGCTCCAGGCTCTGAGCTGTCAGTACAGAGCCCAATGCAAGGCTCGAACCAATGAACTGTGAGATCATGACCTGAGCTGAAGTCGGACGCTCAACCGACTTAGCCACCCAGGAGCCCCAAGGAAAAACAAAATTATGTTCAGTCGGTTAAGCGTCTGGTGGGGGACCTGGGTGACTCAGTTGGTTAAGCATCAGGCTCTCGATTTTGGCTCGGGTCATGATCTTGTGGATAGTGAGATTGCACTGACAGTGTGGAGCATATTTGGGATTCTCTCTCTCCCTGTCTCTCTGCGTCTCTGCTGATTGCACTCTCTCTCTCAAAGTAAATAAACATTTAAAAAAAAGTGTCAGAGACTGTTCTAGAGTAAAAGAGATTGAAGATAAGTTAGGGTAACAGGGGCACCTGAGTGGCTCAGTCGGTTAAGCGTCTGACTTCAGCTTAGGTTATGATCTCATGATTTGGGAGTTCAAGCTCCAAATCAGGCTGTTTGCTATCAGCACAGAGCCTGCCTCTCTTTCCCCCTCTTTCTGCCCCTCCCCTGCTTGTGCTCGCTCTCTGTCTCAAAAAAAAAAAAAGAAAAAAGAGTTAGGGTAACAATGTGAACATGATCCTTGATGGGATCTTGGGCCAAGAAGGAAAAACGCTACAAAAGAATATTAGTAAGAACAACAGAGGAACTTTGTGTATAGATTGTTTATGGTATTGTATTAGGGTAAATTTTCTTTTTTTTTTTAAAATAGTTTATTGTCACATTGGCTTCCATATAACAGCCAGTGCTCATCCCCACAAGTGCCCTTCTCCATGCCCATCATCCCCCTTCCACTCCCCCTCCCCCATCAGTCCTCAGTTTGTTCTTGGCATTCAAGAGCCTCTCATGGTTTGCCTCCTTCCCTCTCCCCAACTTAGTGTAAATTTTCTAATTGTGATCATTGTTTTGTGGTTATGTGGGAGACTGTTGCGTTCTTAGGAGATATGGGAGAAATATTTAGGGATGAGGAGTCATGATATTTGTAATTAGGTCTCAAATGGTGTAACAAAACCCGCTTGGATTTAGGTAAGCGCATGTTAGTGTTCACGGTACTATTCTAGTAGCTTTTCTGGAGGTGCGAAATATTTCGAGGTAAAAAGTTGGGGGAAAACAACATTCACTTCTCAGAAAACTAGGAAATCCAATAATGACATATCAGACTGTTTATTTTTATTTTTTATTATTTATTTTTAAATGTTTATTTTTGGGAGGGGGGAGGGCAGAGAGAGAGAGAGAGAGAGACTCAGAATCCAAAGCAGGCTCCAGGCTCTGAGCTGTCAGCACAGAGCCTGATGTGGGGCTCAAACCCACAAACCGTAAGATCATGACCTGAGCCAAAGTCAGACGCTTAACCGACTGAGCCACACAGGCGCCCTTATCTTATTTTTGTATTTTTTCCCTCTCTGGCCCCTGAGACCATGTTTAGTATACTAGATTGTTTCATTGACTGGGACACTGTCTTCTTCACCCTTTCTGAGGCAAAGAATTTACCAGATCTTCACTGCTGCTATAGCAATCCCTGGCACGTTTTATTTCCTAGGTGCCTCCACATGCGTTGTATTACATTTATTATCCTAAATAGTCCAGATGGGTAAAGAAGTTTGTGTCTTTAAGTACCACAGTCCCAGTTAATTTGAAATGGCTCACCATATGTCAGGCACTGTTCTATGTGTTTACACAAAAGAGCCTGTTTCAGCCTCTTAGCTGCTCTGTAGGGAAGGTGCTACTATTGTCCTCATTTTCAGAAAAGGAAACTGAGGCACAGGTAGGTGGTATTCCTTGCCCATGGTCCCACAGCGGGGAGAGAGGGAGTGCAGAGCGGAGTGGCCCCAGGCTGGGCCCTGCAGTGTTGACCACCCACCCCTGGCCATAAGCTTGACATCATGAGCTGGGTCATAGAAGTTGGCTAGAGCTTCCATCCCAGGAGGAGGGCTTCTGCAGCTCAGACTTTTGCTTTTCTCCAAGGGTTTCTGGGTGCGTGTCCGTAGCGGGAAGGTAGGACATTGAGAGAGGCCGTAATAGTAGCAAATGACGACAACAGACACTACCGCCTTTGAGGGCTCGCTGTGTGCCAGGCCAGTGTGACATGTTTTGTCCCCAGCATCTCATCATGCCAGAAGTCATCCTCATTGGACAAAAGAGGAAACAGAAAAAGAGAGGTTCCAGTAACTCCCTCAGAGTCATGAGGTGTGGAGCCTCGCCTTTGAACTCCAGAGCCTTCCCATCCCCCACAAGCCTGCCTTGCCTTTCCCTGTCCTCTGAATGGGTCTGAAGGTAACTTAGGCACAGCATGGAGACCGTGAGACAGACGGGGGGAGGGGGGGGAGGGGTAGAGCTGGGCCTCACCCATCACTTTGTTCACCCTCTCCGTTCCCAGATGGGGACATTTCAGTGACAAAGAGGAGGAGGAGTGGGAGAAGGAGGAAGAGGAGGAAGAAAAGGCATTGTAATGCTTCCTTCTTGGGGCTTTTCATCTGGCCTGTGACATTCCATTCCCACCCCTCCTCTAACTTGCCGTTTCATTGAGTAACTTTTTCTAATTGAGTGCACCTGGGCAGAAACTCCTCCCACATTGGCCCTGGTCTTTGCTTTGCATTGCTTTGTGCTGTGTTTTTTTTTTTCTTTCTTACAAAAAACAAGGGGAGC
>NW_027530179.1:6633134-6760571 GCF_008692635.1 Crocuta crocuta
CCTTAGAGGATAGCTGGCTTGTCACTGACTGGCTCCTTGACCCTGGAGGTTCTGGGTGACTCAGCTCTGGGCCTGGCAGTCCCAGCCAGGGGCGAGGCAGAGGTATCCCTCAAAAGGCCCCACTTGCCAGGAGCTCCCTTTCCCAGGGTACAGGTTCACACCCTACCTTCTAGGACTGGGCAGTCTCTGTGTGCCTCTTCCTCAGTAAATCAACAACTCCGAAATCAGCCAACACTCATGGGACAGCACAAGAGGCAGAAGAATGAGTCAGTTAAGAGCAGGGACTCTGTAGCCAGACTGCCTGGGTTGAATCCTGCTACTGCCACTGACTTCCTACGTGAACTTGGGCAAGTTATTTAGCTACTCTGAGTATTAGCTTCCTTTTATGTAAAATGGGAGGGAAATAATAATAAACTTCTCATGAAGTTGATGGGAACATGGGATAATTTAATACCTATCGGGTACATACAGTGCCCAGGATGCAGGGAGCCCTCCATAAAGGACTGATATTATTATCATTATTATTTTAATGTTTATTTATTTTTGAGAGAGAGAGAGACAGGGTGTGAGTGGGGGAGGAGCAGAGAGAGATGGAGACTCAGAATCCAAAGCAGGCTCTAGGCTCTGAGCTGTCAGCCCAGACCCTGACGTGGGGCTTGAACTCACGAACTATGAGATCATGACCTGGGCCGAAGTCAGACACTTAACTGAGCCACCCAGGCACCCAAGGACTGATATTATTGCTGGTGGTCACAGCACAGTGCTAGGTCTTGCATAAAGCACAGTCCCCTCCTTATGAAGACACAGTATAGAGTTAAAAAGTGTTTGGTTTGGGGAGAGCTAAGCGAACCTTCAGCAAGCTATTTAATTTAATTATTTAATTATTTAATTCCATTGGTACCTCAGTTTTCCCATCCCAAAACAATTCTTAGAGCACCGGTGAGATGGCGGACTGTAAACGCCCTGCCCAGTGCCTGGCACATTGTTGGATCTCAATACATATGGATTCTCTTTCCCTTTCTAAGAGCTATGCTCTGGATGGGGACAGAGAGCAGGTCCAGAACCCAGCCAGCCAAATGTATAGTTTTAAAGCATGTACAGTTAGATCCGCAGGGGGTTGGAGGCCAGAGGATTGGTTTCTGTAGTTTCTAGGAAGGTTTCTTGGGAGAGGCTGGACCCGAGTTGGATCTGAAAGGATGAATGAATAAGTGGAGCAGAGGATAAATGGGCTGACCAGTGGTGGGAGGGGGGCTGACGGGATGAGGAGGGGAGTGAGAGGTCCCGTCTTGTATGTAGAGGTCTGCATAGAGGAAGGTTCTGTTTCCTCTTTCTCATATTGTGTAACTGGAGTTTTCTGTGCTAACTTACATGCCTCTTGCTGTAGCTGAAGACCAGTTCTCTTAGAAGTGAAGGACCATGGTTATTTCAGACTAAATGAGCTTTTCGTGTTTCTCTTAAGCACTTTCATGCTTGATATTGGGGTAAAGACCAGGTAAATTTCCTTGGGTAAAAGGTGAAGGAATTCTGAGGGCCAATTCCCGGGGAAGTTTTTTGACCATGAATGACCCAAATAAGGCATACTGTGAAGTGCAAGAACCAGGCCAAGGGGTGCTTAGAGCAGAGAAGTGAGTGATAAAGAAAAAACTGTTAAATCAGTGTCCTGGACATTTGAGTGATAATTTGGGAGAAGTAAGGCGAGAGCCCCACTTAATAAGATATAATAAATAAATGCAGGAAATATAAATATGCTATCAAAAACCTGGAGCACCTGGGTGGCTCAG
Organism: Crocuta crocuta; assembly: GCF_008692635.1. Lineage (NCBI taxonomy): Eukaryota > Metazoa > Chordata > Mammalia > Carnivora > Hyaenidae > Crocuta > Crocuta crocuta. Next base: position 6,634,916 of record NW_027530179.1, read on the forward strand.
TCAGTTAAGTGTCTTACTGTTGATTTCACCTCAGGTCATGATCTCAGTGGTTCCTGGGATTGAGCTCCATGTTGGGCTCTGTGCTGTAGGCTCTGTGCTAACAGCTTGGAGTCGGCTTGGGATTCTCTCTCTTCCTGCCTCCCCCCACCACCCCCCCGCCTCTCCCCTCCCAGCCTCTCCCCTGCTCGCAGGCATTCTCTCTCTCTCTCTCTCTCTCAAAAATAAATAAATATTTAAAAAAAACAACCCAGCTTTATAGTGTGTACTCTTGAAATTGCAGATTTGGGGGCCTCATCACAGACTTGAAGAATGAAAAGCCCTGAGGCAGAGCCCAGAAAAGTGCATTTTCAACAAATTCCCTAGGTGATTAAAAAAAAAAAAATTCACCTATAAGTATTTCCTACATCTTCTTGTAATGCTTCTATAATGTAAAGGTGGGCAAGGCATGATTCAAAGGCATAAGTCATTAGAGAAAATATCAATAGATAAAGCTATATAAAATAAAAACCTTCTATTTGTAAAAAAAAAAAGAAAAGAAAAGAAAAAGAAAAAAGAAATCTACTATGAACCAAAAATAAAAGGCGAACAATGAACCAAAAAATGTATTTGCAAAATATATGAGAAAGAAAAAATGAGAAAAGGGGTTAATGTCCTTTCAATGTAATGAGCACTTATAAATCAATAAGAAAAATTTCCTATAAAAGAATGAGCAAAGGAAATAAATAGGTAATTTACATAAGAAATGTAAATGTCTAATAATAGTTAATATTATTACAGATATTCCACTGTTTATCTTCCCAGTTTTTCTCCATAAAGAACATGTGGCATATGTATCTGTGTATGTGTGTGTAGAATATATATAATGAAAGATCATTCATTCATTCATAAAAAATAAATCCTGCCATTTACAACAACATTGACAGACCTTGAGGGCATACATTAAATGAAATAAGTCATACAAAGAAAGATAAGTACTATATGCTCTCATTTGTATGTGGAATCTAAGAAAATAAAACTTATAGACACAGAGAACATATTATTGGTTGTCAGAGGCAGGGAGTGGGGAAGCTTGGGGGGCTGAGGGAAATGGCAAAAGGTGGTCTAAAGATCCAGACTTTTAATTATAAGGTAGATGGGTTCTGGAGATGTAATGCACAACACGGTGACTGTAGTAACAATATTGTATATTTGCAAGTTGCTAAGAGAATAGATCTTAAAAGTTCTCATCAGAAGGAAAAAATGTGGAATGCCTGGGTGGCTCAGTCAGTTGAGTATCCGACTTCAGCTCAGGTCATGATCTCATGGTTTGTGGGTTCGAGTTCCGTGTCCAGCTCTGTGCTAACAGCTCAGAGTCTGGAGCCTGCTTCGGATTCTACGTCTCTCCCTCTCTCTGATCTCCCCCCCTGCCCCCCCCCATGATCATACTCTGTCTCTCTCTGTCTCTCAATGATGAATAAACGTTAAAAATTTTTTTAAAAAAGAAGGAAAAAAATGAACTATATGAGGAGATAGATATTAACTAAATTTATTGCGGTAGTCATTTTGCAACATACACATATATCAAATCCCTATGTCTTATACCTTAATGTAACTGATATATATGTCAATTATATCTCAATAAAACTGGAAACATTTTTAAGATAAAAAATAATGGTGGTTTGCTGTCTTATCAAAGGTACAGTTTTCTTATCTCAATAGTCCCACTCAATAATTCTAAAAGTAAAGAAACACGTTCCTCCAGGACAGATCTAGTTTCGGGTTCTGTACTTATTTCAAAAGCTACAAGTTTTTAGTTCTCCTGCACCCTAAAAGCCACTTACACTTCAACATCTTTCCTCCTTCCATAACTTCATACCTAATCTTTATAATTTTAAGTTTAGTGTTCTTTTTTTTAAAAATTTTTTAATGTGTGTTTATTTTTGAGAGAGAGAGAGCACAAGCAGGGGAGGGGCAGAGAGAGAATCCAAAGCAGGCTTCAGGCTCTGAGCTGTCAGCACAGAGCCTGATGTGGGGGTCAAAGTTGGATGCTTAACCTACTGACCCACCCAGGCACCCCTAAATGTATTGTTCTCTTTAATGAAAGAGTGCATTGCAATGATTAACTAAAGAAACTGCATGTTTGTATTTTTCAAGACAGGACTAAAAGACTTACGAGATCACACAAGGCACATGGCACAGACACGTTGATACAACAAGGGCCCTTGAATTAAAAGTATATATAATTACTAATGTGCCATTTTCATCTCTCCAGCTGGTAGGGTTTGTTTTTTCTTCATGTTTCCTAAGGTTTGTTCATTTAGATTGGTTCAGCCTTTTAGCAGGAAAATTTGGTAATAAGAACTGTATCAAAAGCCTTAGAATGTTTCATAACCTTACATTGAGAAATTCCACTTCTAGAAATTAATTCACTTCTAGAAACAGTCATGAGTATGCACAAAGATAATACCACAAAAATATTTTACAGTATTATTCCTAATAGGGAAGAACTAGAAACGAGTTAAGTTTTCCAATACTACAGCTTTGGTAAAATGCATTATGATACATTCACCAATGGCATACTATGTAGCCATTAAAAAAGTACAATATTTAGGGGTTCCTGGGTGGCTCAGTCCTTGAGAGCCCTACCCTTGATTTTGGCTCAGGTCATGATCACAGGGTTCTGGGATGGAGCCCTGAGTAGGGCTCCATGCTGAGCCTGGAGCCTGCTTGAGGTTCTCTCTCTCTCTCCTCTGCCCTTCTCCCCCACTTGCATGCTCTCTTTCTCTCTAAAATAAATAAAAATTTAAAAAATACATAGAATATTTAATGGCATGGAAAANACAGCTTGCAATAATCTATTCCTAAAAATATGTGTTCATTCACAGAACAGTTTTAGAAAAAACAAACATTGACATTTTAAGGGGTTCTCTCTGGATGGTGAAATTGCGGGTGGTTATTTCCTTTTTGCGTGTGTCTTATCCATATTGTCGAAGTTTTCTACAATGTAAATGAATAGTTCCATGCAATGAAAATGTGAATAGTTTCATGCTATGAAAATGACAGTAAAATGTATTCTGTAAAAAAGAACATTTCCCTGAGAAAATGTTTAGCCTAGAACTTGCTGTAAAAGCGACCTGTTTCTAACAACTCACTTCTGTGCCTCCTTCCTCGGGAGGGCCCCAGGAGAGGCAGGGATCCCCAAGGCTTCCTCCTCCCATTTGGAGCCTTCCTGGAGGCCTCTGGTCGGCCTCTTGGTCATGTAGAATCCAGCTTTGGGGAAACTGCAAAGTAACCCAAAGTTTGGGAAGTAGGAGAAATGGCAATTGGAAGATTTTATAGAGTCTGAGCAAGAAACTCCTTCTCAGAGGATCTAGTTTCTCCGCCCACGTTTTCCTCAAACAGAAACTAAGGCCGACTTCAGGGCTTGTCCAAGGCCACAGAGCCCACTGAACGACAAGGTGAGGCCTTGATTCCTTGGCCTTTCCGTCCGCTCGTATTTGTGTAATATGCAGATTTAGGCCGGCCCTCCTCATACTTTAATGTGCACTGGGATCACCGGGGATCTTGTTGAAATGCAGATTTTGATCCGGCAGGTCTGGGGTGGGCCACTTCTAACCAGCTCTCTGGGAAGGCCGCATTTTGCTGGTCTGGGGATCGCAGTTTAAGTAGCAATGGTGTAGAGCCCAGACCGTGGAACCAGACGTCAGCCTCCCGGCCCTGGCTCTGCCACAGCCAGTGTACGATTGTTACACTCACTGCGCTTCAGCTTCGTCATCTGCGAAATCAGTTTAATACCCGAGCGTTTTCGTGAGGATTTAATAAGTTGCTACACGTTAAGTGCTTAGATCGTTGTGCACGAAGAAGGGCCCAGTTGATCAGCATTCGTATTACCCAGAGCAGTCAGCGGGGGGGGAGGGGGGTTAGGGTTTGTCGAATGAATGAATAACCTTTGGCAGAAATTTCTTTCCCGGGAGGCTAGAGTCTGAGAAGCGAAAGGGGAGGGCTCATCCGAAGGGAAGAGGCCCACCTCCAAGAAGCTTCTCTCCAGCGGGTGGTCAGAAGGGCCGGGAGCGCCCGGAAGCCGGCCGGCGCGCGCCCCGCGGACCAATGCGGCCGCTCGGGGGGAGGGGGCGGCCAGCCAGCCCTTTCCGTCTGGGGCTCCGGAGGCCCCGCCCCCTGCGCGCTGAGTCGCTCGCATTCCACTGTTGCTACATCGTCGCGAGGGGCGGGGCGCCTGTCAGGGGAGNCCCCAGCTCCCGCCCGCCCGTGCGCTGCCCGAGTATGGAGCTGCTGTGCTGCGAGGGCACCCGGCACGCGCCCCGGGCCGGGCCAGACCCGCGACTGCTGGGGGACCAGCGTGTCCTGCAGAGCTTGCTCCGCCTGGAGGAGCGCTACGTGCCCCGCGCGTCCTACTTCCAGTGTGTGCAGAGGGAGATCAAGCCGCACATGCGGAAGATGCTGGCGTACTGGATGCTGGAGGTATCTCCCGGAAGGGTCTCCCCTCCCCCGCCGCCGGGATCCGGACATCCCCGAGCCGCCCTGTGGGGACATCCTGGTCCCGACAACAGTCAGCAAGATGCTTCGCTGGCTCCGATCCCCGGGGCCTGGTCTTTCACTCGGGCACCCTAGCCAGCCGACCGCCTCCGTGGTGTCCCTTTCCCTTCCCCAGCCCTAACTCTGACTGCCGGTCGTTTGGCACCCTCACTAGCCCTCCCTTCGGGCCAGGAAAGCGGGACTGGGGCCACCCTCTCCCCGCCGGCTTCTCTCAGCGTCTCCTGCTTCCCTCCCGCGCTCGGATTTCTCAGGAGACTGCGCCTGGAAAACCCTGGGCTCGGCCGCCCCCGCCCCGGAGCCGGTTCCTGTGTCTGTCGCGGGGTTCTGGCGGGGAAGACGGTGGGGGTGGCGCGCTCGCTGTTCCGGCAGTCAGGGAAATGAAAAGTGCGGGAGGCAGCGGCTGGAGTCTCCTCCCTTCCCTTTGGGTGTGTGCAGTGGGTGGTGGTAATGGGGGTAAGGTCCCATTTCTCTGCCCACCGTGTGTAACTCTTCCGGCCCCCAACCCCCTTCTTGCTATGGCTGAGGGCAGTCTCCGTTTGGAATCCTTAAGGAAGGGAGCCTCTGGCATACTCCACCCCCCCCATCCCGGGGAGGGGGAAGGAGGCAGGCTACGCGGAGGAAGTGGGGGGCGTCACCTTGGGGAAGGCGCATCCTCCTCCGTATAGGTCCTTGTCTCACAAGGTACACATCCCCCCTCCCATTTTTTGCCCCCCATTCCACTTCCCTTAAGTGTCTCCCTCCACCCCCCCGCCTTTAGCGCTGCTGCGTTCCCCATGCCCCTGCCCTAGAAGTGACTGTGCGCCCTCCCCCAGGTTTGTGAGGAGCAGCGCTGTGAGGAGGAAGTCTTCCCCCTGGCCATGAACTACCTGGATCGCTACCTGTCCTGCGTCCCCACCCGAAAGGCGCAGTTGCAGCTCCTGGGTGCGGTCTGCATGCTGCTGGCCTCCAAGCTGCGCGAGACTACGCCCCTGACCATCGAAAAACTGTGCATCTACACCGACCACTCTGTCTCTCCCCGCCAGCTGCGGGTGCGTGCCTAACTCTCCCCACCCCCGTTCACACTGCCTCCACGCTTACCCGGAAAAGGAAAGCCAAGACCTCAGAAACTTTCTGACCCTGGGGAGGGTAGCAGAAGCGATTTTATTTATTTATTTTTGGGGGCAAAAGATGTGGCAGTGCAGGGGGACTGTCAGACAGTCAGGGCAGCCGCAGCCCCCAAGCCTGAGCTGCCGGCATGAATTGAATCCCCTTCTCCCGACCTCCAGGGGGTGCCATTCCTTCGTGGTCTTTCCCCCAGATAGCAACAAGTCAAACTGCATGTCTATACTCACTAGTACTTTGCCTCTGGGTTTACACAGCCACCATGAGTTATTTATTGGCAGCAAAAGGACATGCCTGCACACCCCCACTAGAGTGGGGGAGTGGAATGTGCCGCATGTGGGGGAGGGGGCTGCCTTGGTTGAGGCTTTATCCCAGTGTGGACTTTGTGATTGAAAAGCCTCCCAGAGCCGATTAAAGTCAGGCCCTGATTGCTCTCCGGAAGGGCCAAGGGGTTGCCATCCCACCTTCTTTCCTTCCTTTTCTGTCCCAGAAGAGTGAGCTCCTTCCTGGTCCTTCTGAGGAACTTGAGCAGCTGCCTCAGGCCTGGTGGAATCACCGCTGCCTTTCTCCCTTTAGCAGAAGGCCTGCCTGAGGGCAGCCGGGCAGCTGAACTGCAGCTGCTTCCGATGTGATAATGACGCCCCCTCCCCCGGCCCACCCACTCTGACCGAGGTCTTTCATAACCCTGTGGGGAGCTGCTGTCACTCCTGTGGTTTGGGAAGTGGCTCCCTGGGCCCCTTGCTGGGAACTTGGGCTGGCTCTTCCCGAGGCCGGGCAAGGGAGTCAAGGCCCTCTGTCCCCACTGAGCCTGCAGAGGAGGTGGGGGAATCGCTTGGATCTGGAAGAGGTGATTTAGGGCAGGCAGATCATCTGCTGTGGGGGGGAGGGGCTGGTCTGGGGGAGGGGGAGATGATGGGTGAGCTGGCACCTTCCTCCACCTTGCTCTACAGCGGCCAAGTCTCCTCCTGACCCTGAGAGGAGTCTCTGGGCCCCATCTCCCGGGGAGGAGGGCAGCATTGCAGGCTGCCGTGATTGGCTGGCCTGGAAGCCAGGGTACTGGGGCCCCTGACTGCTGCTTGTCGAGGAACAGGATTCCTCTTCCTGCCAAGTAGCTCTCAGAGATGGGAGTAGGAGGCCGGGGTTGGGAATCCGGGAGGCCCCACGGCTCTTTGTGATGAATCTGGTAGTTTTTGGCAAGTCTGGAGGTGGAGCCGGTTTCCAGGACCAGGGAGCAAGATGTTTTTGGAGGGATTTGGGCTGGAAGGTAGAAGGGTACTTCCTTTTCGTGAAGCGACCAGCATGGTGTGTGTGCCTTTGTGTGAGGGGAGTCTTTCCGAACAGGCCCCAAGGACTCTTCATCTTTTCCCTGTGCCTAAGCTGGGGGTGGAGTGTGCAGATGCCTTCTAGAAGGACAGAGTTGGAAAGGACTGCACAGGACTCCAGTCGGTCCAAACCTTTTTGCTGCAGAGGGGGTTGAGGCCCATAGGAGGGAAAGGTCCTGTCCTGCCTCAGCACTGCACTGAAGCGGATGAGGCGGGTCTGGGTGCCCTGGCTAGCCCGGGTGGCCTTAGAGCCTACAGCTGTGACAGAAGCTGCCAGCCACCACCACTAATCACTCCCAGGGGTGTGCTCTCCACTAGGCAAAGGCTGAGATTCTCAGGAGTTGCCCGGATACAGGTCCCTCACATGGGACCCCCTCCCCTCCATGCCTCCCCACAGGGAGAGCCCCATTCCAAGTCGCCTTCCAGATCTTTCCTTGGAGGATAGGTGCTTTCTGTTCACTTCTGCGTTAGGAGTTGTAGAACTGGGGCAAGCATGAGTAGAATGCTGGCTTCTCTGCCCAACTTCTTTTGACTCTGGGCCAGGCCCTTTTCTGTAGGGCCCTGTGAGAGGCTTGGGGCTGATTTGGGAGGATGACACCTAGGTGGGGGCCAGGAGAGGGACAGCTGTGACTGGTGGCCTGGAAGAGGTTGGGTGGGGTTGCCATTTCTGCCTTAGAAAGGGGCCAAACCCATGAGTTCCTTCCTGTGATAAAACAATGAAGAAATCCTCATGTGTGCAACTCAGAAATGGGGCCAGGACAAGGAGCCCCAGACAAGTGGACTGGGTGAGGCTCCCAGCCAATGTAGAAGCAGGCAGGTGGTCCCTCAAGGATCCTCTGGATCCATCCTGCCGGGCTGGGCCTCTGCTCCGCTTCCTGAGACCGCGGTGACGCTAGGCACTGTGGTTGCAGGTAAAGGGGTGGAGCAGGGTGCCGTATCTCAGGACCCACCCCCGATCCCACCAACGGGGTGTGGCTTGGGTTGGGCAACCTCTCCTTTGAGGAACCTCAGGGTTGGTTCAGTGGGTGTGTCACAGGAGGCGCAGCCTCATGCCCGTTCGTTTGGGTGCCTTCAAGACATGTGGACTTGGCTGGGATGCAGAACTGGAGGAGAGGCTAGTGGGGATCTTCACTTTCACAAATCCTTGGGATTATGGAGTGTTTCTGCTTCACCCCAGAGGAGGTTCAAGGTTATTGTGATGCTGCTGGTGGTCTCTGCTGCTGCAGTCTTTTCGTTCAGCCTTGGCTGGAGAAGTGCCCAGATCCCTGCATGAAGTCGGGAGAAGGCCTGGATTACTGGCCCCCAAGAGATAACCAGACAGGATTGAAAGAAACAGTTCATATCAAACACGTAGTTCTGGCACCTTGTGAACGAGCAGGAGCAGTTGGTGTTCAAAGCAAATGCCCCCAGTTCTTCTGTGCCCCAGACTCCCTACTCCACAACGCCGGTCCTTAAACTCAGAGGCAGAACTGGGGTCTTTGCCTTCAAGTTTGATGTGCTTCCTTCCCGGTGACATTTCTGCTTTACTCCCTACCCTTCCCTTCTTCAGCCACTGACCCCACCTTCTTTCCCAAACACCAGGACTGGGAGGTGCTGGTCCTGGGGAAGCTCAAGTGGGACCTAGCTGCTGTGATTGCCCATGATTTCCTGGCCCTCATTCTGCACCGGCTCTCTCTGCCCCGTGACAGACAGGCTTTGGTCAAAAAACATGCCCAGACCTTTCTGGCCCTTTGTGCTACAGGTAAGAGCCCTATATACATTTTTGCCAGATGAGGGAAATATGAATACTTGGAAGGGTGGGAGGTAACTGGATTCTACTTTGTATTCCTCTCAAAATTTGTCAATATTATCTCTTTGGGGGGCTCAGAAGAGGCAGCAGAACATGATCAGAGCTCATGTGATTTTTAATTTTTTTTTTAGCGTTTCTCTCTCACTCACACACACACACACACACACACAGTGAACAAGGGAGGGGCAGAGAGAGAGGGAGACACAGAAACTGAAGCAGGCTCCAGGCTCTGAGCTGTCGGCACAGAGCCTGACACGGAGCTGGAACTCACAAACTGTAAGATCATGACCCTAGCCGAAATTGTACACTTAACCGACTGAGCCACACAGGTGCCCCAAGGCTGTATGGGATTTTAGAGACCACCAGCCTGTAGGTGACTTGGAGAGAAGTGACTTGCTCAAGGTCTCACAGTCATTAAGTTGGGAGCAGAACCAAGGTCTCTTGATCCTGGTTTTGCTTCCGCACCAGGGAGAGCCTCCCTCGCTCTCTGGTCCCCGGCTTACCCACCGGCCGCCCTGCAGCTGACAGACTTGTGGAAGTTTCCTGTCCACCCTGCTCCTCTCTCTCTGAGAGACCCTTTCCTGCCTCTCTCCCTCACTGCTCTTACAGCACTCACTGCTGGTTTTCTGGTATTCCCTCAGCTCCGGACATGCTGCCTGGCATTTTTGCGAGCAATAGGAAGTCTGTGCTGGCCATGATCTTTTAAGCCTTTGCCTCATGGTTCCCTCTTCCTCTTTCCAAGATTACACCTTTGCCATGTACCCACCGTCCATGATTGCCACGGGCAGCATCGGGGCTGCAGTGCAAGGCCTGGGCGCGTGCTCCACGACTGGGGATGAGCTCACCGAGCTGCTGGCGGGGATCACCGGCACTGAGGTGGTGAGTGCAGGGGCTCGCCCTGGCTTTGGCCCGCCAGCACTTCCTGAAGCAGCGCTATTCCCTGACCCTCCAGCAGAGGGTGGAGCGTGTCCCTAGCCTGGTCCCCACTCCTGGTTTCAGTTGCCCCACCCCTGGGGCTTCTGTGGCCTTCTGTCTTCCGCCTGGGTCTGGAGAAGAGCAGGTGTCTTGGGTGGGTTGAAGGGCACTGTCCCTGGGTGCCCTTTTCCTGCCAAATGAGGTGCAAGAGTGGGGGTGGGGGACCTGCTGTCAGATCACTAGGCTGCTCTCACACTCCCTTGCCACATCCTCTTGCCAGTTTCTTAGAACTGAAGGCTGATTCCTGAGGCTGGGTTGTGGCCTAACCTCCCAACTTCCCTGTGTGCTGGACGGTGTCTTTCACCCACACCTGCCACCAGATGCTGTGGGGGTGGGAAGTGGACCCTTCGTTCCAAGGGGGACCTTCTGCCATGCCCCCCGGCAGTCACGCCTGGCTGTTCCCCGTTTGCAGGACTGCCTGCGGGCCTGTCAGGAGCAGATTGAAGCTGCGCTGAGGGAGAGCCTCAGAGAAGCCGCCCAGACGTCGCCCAGCCCGGCGCCCAAGGCCCCCAGGGGCTCCAGCAGCCAGGGGCCCAGCCAGACCAGCACTCCCACAGACGTCACAGCCATCCACCTGTAGCCCCGGAGAGGCCCCCTCCAGCGGCCACTGGCAGCAGAGGAGGGGACACCGCCGCCCCCCCCCCTGCCTGCGGGAACGAACCACGCCACGTCCGAAGCCTGAGGGGGCTCCTTCTTCTTGGCCCCTGGCAAAGCCAAAGGGGGCAGGCCCTACCTATCCCTGCAGTGTGCACTAAGGGGCCTGGCCAGCCGTGTTTGGGTGGCCCACCAGGCTCCTCCTTTTCCCTGCATCTGACTGGCTCCACTCTTTCCCTGATCCTAGCTGGCAGTGGGCCAGGCGGGTCGGAAATGAGATTGAAGTAGGTAAAAATACATGCACCAGCATTCCTTTTGGAGGCCCCCTTATCTCGGGGGCTCTCGTGTTCTCAAATCCCCAAATGCCCCCAGTGCCTTGCAAAGGTGTTGCACCTTCCAGAGTTACTGCATTTGGATTGGGGTCTTTCTGAAGAAACTTCAGAGATTCTGATAGACACGTGTAAGGGGAAACAGTCTGGACAGCTCCTCCTGACGCGCTTTGGAGGCCCCCATATAATCCATGCTCACAGCTGCTCCCACAGGGAGGGCCCGGACCTCTGTCCAAGGGGCGGGCAAGCACCGACCAATCCCTCCTTGCTTTGCTTTCTGCCCAGCTTCTCCTGTGTGATTGAGGGGGGTTAGTGCTGAAGGAAGAAGTTGTTTTAATTTATTAATTGCTTTGAGGACAACTGAAAGAGGGTGTGGTGGGGCCCATCGACCCCACACACGGTGGTGACCCTGGTGGTTGCTGCATCCTCCCCTCTGCTAACTGGCTAGAGGACCCTTGTGGCCAAGGAGCTGCTATAGCCTGGGGTAGGGCCATGCCCTCCCCTCCCTTTGGCCCTCTGCTCCATTCTCTGGGGGCAGAGGGGTGGGGTAGGGATAAACTGGAGGGGACCGGGCCCTTGTCTGGAGAGGGAGGCAAGCCCTGTTGACACAGGTCTTTCCTAAGGCCACAAGGTCCAGGCTGGTGGCCCAGGACCATCATGCTACCTTAATAAAGATTCTGGAATAAGCCTGGCTTTGGCTTCTTGGATTAGATGGTGGTACAGGGGAAAGCTGTTTCTTGACTGCATGAGGTAAAGAGGCAGAAGTCAAGGGTCATCATGCAGAGGTCATCACAAGCCATTTCTGGAAGGGGCCAGAAAGCAAATGTTTTAGGCTTTGTGGGTCATTTGGTTTCTGTCCCAGATATAGTCAGTTCTACTTTACAATGGGATGTGCGCATTCCTGCAGTTCACTGCACCGTGTAAAACTGCACAACAAAAACCACAGGGCTCATGGGAAACCGGGCTTGAGGCACAAGACTCAAAAAACTTAATGAGTGACCTATTTCTTAAGGAAGGAAATAAAGTGGATAACCTAGCTGTCAGTTTAAATGGTTAAGAAACCTGTACTACGACAGGGCCCTTTATCTTGGAAAAGACCTGCAGTGTGTGCAAGCAGAGGTCAGAAACCTGGGGCAGGGGAGCGTGGCCAGCAGTAGTGGGTGGGGTTCTGCACTGGAGGGGAGCGGAGACCCCTCTGGTACTTGGAGGCCCATGCAAGTTGTCTACCACCTGGCTGGCCTCAGCTTGCCACTTTCCACCTACTGTTTCTTAGAGAAAACTGCATATAAATGGGAAATTTGTGATTGACTTCTCCCCAAATGCATTACCTGGGGTGGACCGAATTCACATTTTCAAAAGCAAATCAGCAGCGTCCTAGCAGGACTATACAGTTGACTCAATAACACGGGTTTGAACGGTGCCAGACCACTTATGCACATTTTTTTCTGGTAGATACACACACGTACGTATTCATACAATACAGTGCTGTAAACATATTTTGAGATTTTCTCTTCTCTGGTGTATCGGTTAGAATACTGTATATGTGACCTAACCTACAAATCCACGATTTATGTTATCAGTAAGGCTTCCGGTCAACAGCTGGCTATTGGTAATTAAATTTTGGGAAGCCAAAAATTACACACAAATTTCTGGCTTCGCCGAGGGGGGGGGTTGGTGCCTATAAGCCCTGCTCTGTTCAAAGGTCACTGTACTCAGTGCCGCCGTAGCATGAGAGCAACCATAAAAAACAAATGGATAGGTGTGCCTGCGTCCCCACGCTTTATTTATGGACGCTAAAATCTGAATTTCACAGAATTTTCACCTATCACAAAATACTATTCACTTTTTCCTAACCATCTAAAAAATGTAAAAGTCATTCTTAGCTCATGGGCAAAAAGAAAATGGGCATATGACTCTAGTCTGCCAACCCCTGATCTAAAATCAGCGAAGAGATTTAGGGAACCTGCCTGGCGGGGGCTCCGGATCCACTCCTTCTGGGGCCTGTGTCTCCTGCCTCTGCAGCCTGCTTTCTCTCCTGCAGCAATCCCCCNCAAGAGCCTGCCTGGCGGGGGCTCCGGATCCACTCCTTCTGGGGCCTGTGTCTCCTGCCTCTGCAGCCTGCTTTCTCTCCTGCAGCAATCCCCCCACAGCCGACACACGACCATCTTTTGAACAACCTCCAAAGTAGCCTCTGCCTTGGTGAAGACAGAGGATGCGTCTCAGGGCTAACAGGGTGGTGTGGCGTAGAGACCCGAACTTGGAGGATAAGGAGTGGGGGGGGAGGGTATCCTCTGTAAACTGGTCAGAACCCACTCCTCAACAAGAACAGGGAAGAGCTTCCCTCCAGCTAAAGGGGAAAGCAAAATGGTCTCCACTGATCACATCAAACACAGAAGTTCAATAAATACCTGCCTTTGGTTTTTATCCACATCCCAGTGAGGTGACACAGAGCCTGAGAGAAAGAACCTGTTCCAAGCCCCAGGCAGGGAGCAGGGACCAGCCAGACCCTTAGTCCTCGTCCCTGTCCCTCTCTCACTGCCCTGACCTGGGACTTCAGCTGAAAAAGCTCGGTGTCCCCAGCAGGGATCCTGGTATCCCCCCAGGGCCCCTCAGACCAGCATGAGAAACTTTCCTCACTCCATGGTGACAGGGACATCTTCCACGTCTCGTGGCACGGCGCTCTGAAGCTCACGCCTGATCTCGGGGGAGAGCTGCGGATGGGGCTGGAGCCGGAGCAGCTCCAGGAGGGCCTCTTTCTGGTCTGTGGCCAGGTCTGCCTTGTAGCGCTGGACCAGAGTCAGGAGACACTGGTGCCAGAGCACGGGCAGTTCGCGCCTCTCCGTCCGGAAGCCCAGGAAGTGGAAGACCAGGGCGTCTAGCACCCGGTAGGGCAGTGCGTACTTCTTATCCAGCAGCAGGCGCAGGAAGATGCTGTTGGCACCACTGTATTCCATCTCGGCGATTTTCAGCATGGCAGCACTGGCGGGGAAGGGTTCGTGGTGGGGGAGATGCTGGAGGGAAGGCCGGCTCTCCCCCATGCCTCTTCCCCTCTCCGTCTCTGCTGGTCCCCCACTGTGCTATTCTCAGCGGGCCATCTCAGGCCTTCTTCCCACCTGCCCAAGCTTCTACTCCGCAGCCTCAGTTACTAGCTGTCTACAGATTCACCCTAAGTCCCTACTTCAGGCTCAGCCTGCTCGCCTCACTATCTGGCTAGACTATATTCAAGCACCTGCAGACCTCCACCCCTAACATACTCTCTTCTCATGTTCCCTGTTCGTTCATTCAACTATTTACTAAGCACCTACCACGTGCCAGGCAGGGCTCCGGTTTTGGGGGAATTTACGTTCCGGTGGAGTAGTGACACATTCAACAGCTTACACAAGCCATGGACCTAGGGCTGTTCCTAGCTTCTTCCCCACTGTGTCCATGCCCCCCAGTCCTGGGATTCTCCTGTCTGAATCCCTCCTGACGAGCGGTCCTCCTCACCACCCCCACTACCTGGAGTGCAACACAGGGATGGAGCATTTGGTGATGATGCTCCCCACGATGATGGCTTCCCGGAGGGTACAGGTGCCAGACTCGCAGAGTGGGATCAGGATCCCTGGGGAGGGTCAGAGGGGAAGGCACTTTGAGCCCAGGGTGAGAGGAAAGAGCTATAGAAGCCACCCTCCACCTCCACCGACAGACAGCCATCTCCCTGCACGCACGCTGCTTCTGCCTGCAGGAGCTCCGGCCCCTCCCTCTCTCAGTGGCCCCGGGTCCCCACCTTTAAACCAGGCTCCAGGCTTGAACAGAGCCTTCTTGAGCGCCATGTAGAGGTGGAAGTTGAGTCGTTTGTATTCAGCGATGTCATCTCGTACCCGGGGCAGCAGGACAAGGTTGTAGAAGCGCTGGGCCATGCGTTCCTTGAGGTTAGAGGCGAAAATCCTATTTTGGGGAAGATATAGGGGGATTCCAGATCACTTGATAGCCTGGAGCTGGCCCTTTAAATTCACTGTGGATGGTGCACACAGGAGATTCGAGGATGTGCGGAGCGAGCTGTGCGCACGCAGCACCCGACACGTCAGAAAGGGAATAGGAGGGGCTACAAGGGGTACCCACACAGTGTGAATGCCCCGTCTTTGGGAGAGCCAGAGCTCTCTGCCATTCGCCTTCCTTCCTGACACGGGTTCTCTCCACCAAGCTATCCCAAGGGACCGGAGCATGCCCAGGGAGCTACAGACTTCGGAGGCCACCTGACACACCAGGGGTCATGCCCTGGGAGTTCTAGGGCCTTCATCTGGATACTCATCACAGGAAGAGTCTCAAAAAGGTCCTGGCCCCAAAACACGGAAACAGGAAAAGTTGGAAAAACAGTGACCTACAGAAGCACAAGACAGAGCTCTGGGCCAAAGGTAAATGCAGTGGCAAAGGCAGAGAAAGCCTGTAACCCCACACCCAGCATTTACCTACAGCCCCCAGGCCACCCGAACCCCCGTCTACTCCACCTCGTGGCTTGGTACATGGCAGCTGCTGTCCAGGCCTCGGGTTCTGTGATGTAGAGGATCTGCTCCCAGTTGGAGAGTGCAGGGATGATCTTGAAGGCCTTGGGCAGCTTCCCACTGCGGTACTTAGATAACACCTGCAGACATGAGCACAAAATCATCACTGTCTAGGACACGGATGCCGTGTGCCGTTTGCCAGGTGCTTTTCACAGATTAGCTCGCTCAATCCTCACAACAACCCTGAAGGATGTGTCATCAGCACCCTCATTTTCCAGACGGGGAAACCAAGACCAGAATTAAGTAGCCTTCCCCAAGGCCACCATGTCCCCGAGTGGCAGCAGGAATCTGAACCCACTCAACTTGGGCTCTTGGTTTGCTCTTGGCCACCATGCCTCACATGTATGAGACGTGGGCACCCAAAGCCTCAGTGGGAGCCCACGGCCCCTGGGAGGGTAGTCCATCATGGCTCTCCGCTCGGCTCTTACCTCCCGGACCCCTCTGTAGACCTCCAGAACGCGCGGGTCCAGCTGCGGCATAGGGAAGCCTGACACCTCTGACATAACCGTCTCAACTTCAGTCTGCTTCTCAGTCAGCTTCTCCATGATGATGTCAGCCAGCGTGCGCCTAGGAGTAAGGAAGGTGCGGGAGGGAAGTGGGGAGGGCTGTGGCCAGTCCAGGAAGCTCTACACTCCCTGCACAGGGAGCTCCCATACACCTGTGATCCTGCTGGAGGTGTGGCCCTAGTCTCCCTGGGCCACAGAATCCGGGCAGGGTGCAGAGGACCCCAAAGTCACTTGACCTGGGTTCAAATTCTGGCTCTTCGTCTCCCTATATGACTCTGGGCATGCTCCTTGGTCTCTCTAAGCCTCAGTTTCCTCGTCTGTGAAGCAGGGATAACAATACCTACCTCATAGAGTCAGCGTAAGGATTACACGAGTTAACGTACGTCCAGTACTTGGGACTGTTAGTGCATGGCCAGCAGGCAGCAAGCGTTGCCTATTTCAAACACAACACACTCACTGCACGCCGGTAGCATGTTGAGGACTCTCCAATGACAAAATCCCAGTCTGACCTCTCTAGAGTGTCAGACACATCTCAGTTTTTTACCAAAACTTCGAGTAGCTGGAGCCATTAAGGAGAAACTATGACACAAACATCCCCTCAATTTAATTAATTAAAATTGATGGGAATATTTCTAAGATTATGATGTTTCTCTCAGGTTCCTTACACAGCGCATGTCAAACGTAACTATATCGCGATACTTCAGAATTATGGTCACCATGCGCTTTGGTGAAATCACGCTGAGGTATATTTAAAATGGCTCCCGTTTTCTCAACAGCAGGTGGCGAGGCAGGACTTTCCAGATGTTCTTCCATGTAGTCAGTGCAACATCTCAGAGAGGTGTCTTTACTGCTATTATTCGGACACAGGAACTGATACCCAGGCAGGGTCAATAACTCACCCAAGCTCTCACAACTCGCAAGTGAGGAGAGTCGAACACTGGGCTTTCAGGTTCTAAAGTTCAGGTACTTTTACACAATTCTGTGCCCCAAATAAAATGGGCCTCTTACTGATGAGCTCACATGGGTCTGGATTTGCTTTCAGAAGGTGGCAGCCATTTCTCAAGACTGTCAAGAGCCCATTTCTGGTAGTTTTCCTTTTATTGACTGCAAGCTATAAAATCACCCCACCAATCCTGTCAGAGTGGTATGTTACAGGGACACCTGGGTGGTGGTCAGTTAAGCGTCCAACTCTTGATTTTGGCTCAGGTCGTAACGTCACAGTTTATGAGACCTAGCCCCCACATTGGGCTGTGCACTGACAGCACAAATTCTGCTTGAAATTCATTCTCTCTCTCTCTCAAAATAAATATTACAAAAAACCAAAAAATGACGTGTTACAAAGGTGTTCGGAGGCACTGAGTGAGAACTGGGAGGCTCTCCGTCAGGACAGGCACACAAGCCCAGGTACGCTGTCCTCTGTGACATCTATTTCAGCCGCTGGGCATCAGTGTGGGAAGTGGGCTCGTATCCTCACTCTGCTCTCAAACAAGCGACCGCACAATTTATCCTTCAGCTGCCCTGTCTTTTCTCAGTATTATCAACAACAAGAGATGCATTAACCTCAGAAAAGCCCAAGAACCAAGAACAGTGTCCAGTGTCACAGGGTCAGAATGAACTAGCTGAGGACCTTTATCCTTTAGATTCTTCTCCCCTGGGTCAAAGTCGATGGGCTTAAGAGCTTGATCACAGGAGCTTACATGCCTGCACAATTTGGAGCTGTCATTTACTATACATGACAATAAATTGTCCTTCTAACTTGGGGTGGTTTTGCCCACAAGGGAACATTTGGCAACGCCTGGGGACATTTTTTGGTTATCGTGATGGGGGAAAGGTCACTACTGGTATCCAGTGAGGGGGAGTCAGGCATCCTGCTAACCATCCTACACTGCACAGGACAGCCTCCACAAAAAAAGAATTATCCAGCCCAAAATGCCAGCCACACCGAGGCTGAGAAACCCTGGATGAAGTGAAGCTGAGAGTATGAAAGATCTGGCCAAGGAAATCGAATGTACCACTAAGAAAACTAAGCATACCAAGACCAAATGCAATGAGACGGGTTGCCCCAGAGGCATGAGAAAAGGCCCTGCAGCTGTTTCCCCAGGCAGTCTGGGCAGTTCTCCAAGAGGTGGACAGATGGGCAGGAGGTCAAGGTCATTCTCACTCAGATAGGTCCTTTGAGGATGGGCCAATTTTGCCAAGCTGGTTCCCCACAGCTAGCCATGCTCGGACCCTTCCCAAAGGCAGGGAATCAAGTCTGTCAGGACACATGCTTCCCCGCAGCGAGGTGCCCCCAGGACCCACCACCCCTATCGCCCTACCTGGCAGGAGGGTTCTTGTTCATGAACATCTCAATGGCACGCTCATCCTCAGGGTCCACGACCACTTCTGCATGATGGCCTGCCCCTGTCATTGTAGCAGCCTTCTCCAGGGTGGGCCACTCCTCGTCCTCATCATCTGATCCATCCTGTGGGACCCCCGGACCTGGAAGAGATGACATGCATGAGCAAGGCAAGTGGTGGGTAAGGGATGTAGAGGTCAACTCAACCTTACCCATCCTGCACGTGCAGGCCTCATGTGGCTTGTAGCACATACAGATGGGTGCAGTGGAAGTGACGATGCACCCGCTAGCTCTCTTCCCAAGGCCTTATAGTCTTGAGAAACAAAATGGACAAAGGAGATAGTCCTTTGAACCTGTGTCCTGGTCCTGTGAACCAAGGAGACAGTGATGCCAACGAATAACTGCTGACACACCACAGTCAGGCATATAGCAGGAACTATTCTAAAAACTGTACGTAACTTTCCTAACACCAAGGAGGAGGTGCTCTCATTCTACCCACTTGGAGAAGGGGACACGGAAGCACAGGAAAGTTAAGTAACTTGCCTAAGGCAGGTAGCCTGGGTTTAGACTGTGCATTCTTCACCTCTGCTCTACACACTGTAAGGCTCCATGGTAGGCCAAAATGAGTGGTAGAGGCATCGTATACCACGGGCACGCAGAAGGTGGTGAGAGCACAGGATGGCTAGGCTCTGGAGAGGCAGTGTGGGAGTTGGAGGAGTGTGCTCAGACCCGGGTAACAACACTGACAGGAGGGCTTGGTTACAAGAGTATCTGATAGGCAGCTGCAAGACCTAAGATTAGATGGGTAAAGCCGGACTGTGGAGGGCCTTGAGGCCAGGCAATGGAGTTCAGATTTCAACGGAACAACCCATTTTTATAACTGATTACTGGATGGCTTCAGCCGGCTGGCCATTTAGAAAGGGATGTAATAGTCACGCAGAAAGATAAAATACTACACATGACTAGCTCGTTAAGAACAAAAGCAGTGTGTGATAAAAGCTAAATGGAAGAGGGGGATGCACCAGGCGTTTTGTCTCCACACGCTGACAAATCTCAAATCTGTGCTTGTAGGTAGATTTCCCTCTACTCCAGACACTAACTCTAGCCCCCTCCTGCCCTGCAGCTCTGGGATGACCCCCAGGCAATTCAAATCTCACTTGCCATCTACTGAACTCACTCTTTCCCTCCTAGGTCTACACTGCTCACCGTTCCACGTCTAAGTAAACTGCACTACCATCCATCCGTTGCTAAGCCAGAACCTGGCAGGCCTGCCTCATCCCCTCCCCACCCTTCCCCCCCAATACATAATTACCAAGTCCTATTTAAGTCTACTTCACACACTCTCTCTCAAATCCTTCACAGCTTTGCCTAGGCCTAGGTCGGCATCATCTTTTGCCTATGTTAGTTCAACAGTCCCCTAATTGGTTTCCATATTCTCCAATAGCCTCCCAGTCTTTAGGATAGCTTTAAATCCTGAACACAGCCTCCAAGTCTTTTGTAGATTTGGCTCCTACCTACCTTACTACCATTAACCCATTCATCGGCAAACACTGAGTGCCTACTAGGTGAGGTGCTGTTCGGAGTGCTGAAAAAATTAATGTAAAAGAGAAACTTGCAGGGCTTATGTTTTAATGAGGGTGACAGACGATAATAAATATCAAAAGAAGACAAGTGCTATGAAAAAAGACATAAGGCAGAGAAGGTGGGAGTGTGGAAATGGGAGAGGTGGGTGTGTTTCTGTTTTTAATGGAATGGCCAGGGCAGCCTCTCTGAGAAGGCGAAGAATCAGGGAAATAAGTGGGCAGGGTTATGAAGACAGAAGGAATAACCTGGGCAAAGCCCTAACTTACTATGTTTAAGGAATAATAAAGCCTGTATGGATGAAAAGGGCGAGGAGAGAGTGGAAGAGGTCAGACTGGCAACGGGCAGATCATGCAGGTCTCTGTAGTCTTGTAGCTGTTGAGTTGAGAGTGTACTGGAAGGCAGATGGGATACTAATTAGGAAGCTACTACAGTGATTCAGGTGAGATATTATGGTGGCTCTCAAACAGGACTGTGTTCTGAGGTGATGAGAAGTGATCTACCTCTGGATATATTTTGAAAGCAGAGTCAACAGGATTTGCTAACAGCTCAGATGTGGAGAAAGAGAGGGGTTCAAGGCTTCTGTCTTGAGCCAATGGGAGGAAACCACGCTATTAACTGAGATGAGGAAGACAGTGGGAGGAGGCGGTTGAAACAGAAGAATGTGATTTTCATGTTAAAGATCCCGGCTAGAATACAAAGTTGGGAGCACTCACCAAATAGAAGACACTTAAACCGTGAAACCGAGGACAGCACCAGAGAAGAGCAGTGAACGGAAGAGTTCCAGAAACTGAACCTTGCGGCACATCAATGATAAGAGTGTGAGGACAGAAGAGGAGTCAGCAAAAGATGCTGAGACGTGAGGAAGTAGTACAACAGGAATGTGATGGCTTAGGAGCCAAGTACAGATACTGAAGCCAGGAGGCCAGTGTTCAATGGTGTCAAACACTGCTCTCAGGACCAAGGAAAGATGAGATCTGAGAAACAAATTAAACAATTCAGAGGTCAACACTTTCACCCTAGTAAGAAAACACTGACCATCTTTTAATTAGTTCCTCTCCCTCTTTAACACCTAAACAACATTGTTCTTTCTCCTCAAAGCACTCACCACTCATTATTCAGGTCTCATCACAAATCTGGGAAGCCTGACCCTCAAAAGTAATGCTACCGTTACAAAAGAAACCATATTTTTGTTATCGTAAAATGTATTATCCTAATAGTTGTCTCTCTGGTGGGCTAGGCTGCAAGATCTTGAAGTCAGGCACACGTCTATGTTGTTTTCTTCTTTACTCAAACCGTCTGAACCCCTGGCACAGTACAAAGCACACACCAGATATCCCAGAAGTATTTACAGAACACATAAACGTTAGGAGTGCGTTGCGGTGTGAGCAATTACTCCTTGTCGGTCTAACTTCGAGGATGCCCAGAAGCGAGTACTTAAAACTACAAGTGGGCAAGGAGGGCTCGGACTACTCTAAATCTGCTCCAGGGCCGGGTCTCCCATTTCATTACCTTTACAAGGGAGTAACGCAGATCCCTTATTTATCTTATTTTTTTCATTCCAAACTCTTCCCTGCCGGATACTTTTGCCAACTACCTTTCTTCTCCACAACTAACCACCCTTTTCCTGGCACCTACCCCCTGCCGCTCACCCAGCCGCGTGGTGCGCTCCCGTGGCGCTGCAGGCTTGTCCCCTGTCCCATGCTCGGCCTCGAGCTCGTCCTGCTGCTTCCGCGCTTGTTGCAAAATCCGTCGGGTTAGCCTGGGCCCCACATACTCTTCCTCCTCTTCTCCGGTACCGCGACCCCGCCGCTTTTGCCGGGACCCTGCCCGCACCGCGTCCCCAGCCAGGATCTGCTCGGCCAGGGGCGCATGTTTCTCCTGACCTGCGGCTCCTCGAGCCGCCTTGAATTTGGGCATTTCTCCGAAAAACTTTGCTGGAGAAGTTCACACGTGGGGACAGGAGGAAAAAGCCTAGAGTGCGCTTGCGCCACGAACTTTCAGGTCCCAAGAGTCTCCCCCTCCGAAGTTCACAGCGCCACCTAGCGTCCGGAGGCCAGGAGTGCCATCAGCGCCGCCACACCCCCTAAATAGCTCACGGGTCCTGGAGCTGGATTCCCGAATAGTCTCATTGCACTTAACGTTGGCTTCTCGAAGCGGTGGCAGTCCGAGCGATGACTTTCTCCCTTCATGAATCTAGGACCTCTGTGTCCAGCAAAGCGTGAACTTGGAGCTGGGAGCCAGAACGTCACCGGAGGCGTCACCGAGGAGGTGGCTAGACCTGCTCCTGCTCCTCGTGAGCGCGTCGGCTGGGCGCTCTGTTTTGACGTCATTTCCGGTGCTCCTCCCTCGGCCGAAGCTTGCTTTAGGGGGCTTCGCTTGGTGTGGGCGGCTGGAGAACGCTGCGAATCAACTGTTTGTTCCCGCCAGCCCTGCTGGTCCGATACCATGGGAGTGACTTGGTAGGACCGCAGGGGACTTTGCAGGGAGGCGCTTGGGGTCGGGAAAGGCCCTCGGAGCCTGGAGGGCACCCGGGAGGAGGATCGGGACCAGGGTCTGCCGCCCCTCACGAGCTGAGCAAGATGTCTCCGGAATGTGTGGGTGAGGAGGACACTGGAAGGGCTGCGGTTTCTCCGGCCTTGTTTGCTTGGAGATGCTCCCGTTCTTTCTGGAAGGCGGCAAGTGAGGGGTTTATTACAGGAGCCCATCGCTGGTTGTGTACCTCCTTCCCTTTTTCTTCTCCCCATGAGGCCATAGGGCTGCCCCGAGTGGAATTTAAGGGTCGGAAATAGGATGTCTGAACTAGGACTCAATCTGCAGGCGAGGCTGGAGGGGGTGGGCGATAGGCAACGAGGAAACTATCTTTTGTAGGTTTTCTCCTTCTGCTCCCTACAGCCGCCTAATGCAGTTGAGACCAGCCCGTGTCTGGTTCTGGTGTGGCCGTTTTAAGATCTTCAGTCCAGAGAAAAAGCAGCTGCTGGGAGTTAGATTGTGGTTCAGGCACGTCACCTCTTCAGGATCCGTTTCCCTCTATGTTTAATTACATAGTCTAGTTTTTATGGATTTTTTGCCTCTGAAATGTAAGTCAGGGTGGCAGAGAAAGGTATGGGCCTACTGCTCTTGCAGGCATTAGTTCCAAAATGGTAGATTTCAGGGATTGCTTTGTTTTGTCTTGAATATCAGTATTCATATCTTTCTAGGCAGAAAGGGCTGGAGGCCAGGATCTCTGAAGTCAGTGGTTGGAGGCCTCTTGTATAGGAGCCTGTGGGAACGACTCTTTCCAGTAACTCCGGTTCTTTGTTGGTTTGTCTGTGACCGTCACCTTTGTTTTCTACAGTGGACCTCATGAGCCTCTTCTAAGTCTTCTAGGGAAAGGGGATGTGTGAGGGATGGAATGAAAAGTTTGTAGTATAGTGGCTTGGAACCCTGGGAGCCCCTGTTCTTTCAGTAGAAGACAGAGGGATTGAGCTGGGCTGTCAGTCTGTTGGGACACTTATCAAGTTTTTCACACTCCTAGGACTTCTGACTCCCCGCCTTATACCACTTTCACAATGTATCACAATAAGGCGTAACATCATCCTGGCTTATGAGTGCTTTTTCTGATAGAGAGTCATGCCACTTTTTAGTAACAACAGGACTCCATTCTTAGAAATTCATTTAGTTGATCATAAAGTAAGGTAGTGTCTTCCAAAATTCAACAGCATGTGGTTTTTATATAGCTAGGTATCACCTGTACTATTTATTAATGTTTTCTTTTGAATCCATTTCTTTTCCTTAAAAATATTTTCAACAGGCAATTACATCCCTAAGGAAGCGGTCTAGTAGAGCACAGACATGGAGCCAGCTTGCCTGGCTTTGAGTCTTGGCTACACTACACCAAGCTGTGTGGCCCTTTGTGAATTACTCAACCCCTCTCCACTTCGGTTTACTCATTTGTAACAAGGGGACAATTAACAGCTCATCTTCTAGGGATTTTGGGAGGATTCAAAGAGTTAATTCATCTAAAGGCCTTTGGGAACTGTCTGGCACATGGCTTGTGCCTGGTGATTGTTACCTACTACTCTAAAGGGGAAGCCAGTTTTACTTACCGTAGAAGGAAATCTTGAACGTTTTTATTTCATTGTTTTGATTAATTTCGTGTCCATACTGTTGCCTCTCACTCCTAAAAATTATAAACTTAAGGCTTGCATTCTCATTGATCCTGGCGCTGTTGAGTAGTTTCCACATGACAGAAATGTTCTACAACAGTGTTGTCTAATACACTGGCCTGTAGTCACATGTGGCTCTTGAGCCTTAGAAGTGTGGGTAGTGCAGCTGAGGAGCCAAACTTGTAATTTAACTTAGTTTATTAGTTTTAGTGTAAATAGCCCCATGTGGCTTGTGGCTACTCTACTGGACAGAGCCCGTTCAACGTGTTAGAGACTTGGTAAAAACATAGTATCCACAAATTGAAGTGTTCCTGATAAAGTCAAAACTGAAGGACTTGAAAAGGATGTCCCTTTCTCATGTGACTTAATGTTAGCGAATGCCCAGTCTGTGTGCCACCTAAAACCTTCCTTTGAACCTTGGCCCACATGTCACACTTGGGAAAGCAGTGTGAGAAGCTGGCGTGAGTGTCCTTAGAGCTGTGCTATAGTTCTTAGTGGAGCTCTCATGGACTCTGAGCCTCTCTCTCCTTGTCTTATTAGAACAAGAGAGAGGATCAGGGTAGGTAGCTCTTAAGGTAACTCCTGGCCCCGAAGAGCTGTGAGTCTGTGGGCAAACAAGTGGCTCAAGGAGTGTACACGAGCTTCTGGATACTGATGATTGGGTCCTCTTCCTTCCAGTGTGTCCCAGATGCCTGTGGCTGAGGGCAAGAGTGTGCAGCAGACGGTGGAGCTCCTCACCCGGAAACTGGAGATGCTGGGGGCAGAGAAGCAAGGAACATTTTGTGTGGATTGTGAGACCTACCACACAGCCGCCTCCACTCTTGGCAGCCAAGGTCAGTGAGATGGGTCTGCAGGATGGCTGGAAGCTTGTCTTGGAGTTGATTGACATTCAGGCTCATTGAAATCTTTATGCTCTTTTGCAAAGGGTGGTATTGCTGAACATGTGGCAGATGAGTTTCTGAATTCGTTAATTCTTAGTCCCTCATCTCTTTTACTGGGCCTATGCTTTAGTGTTTTTGCACTTCTCACTTTTAGAGCTGTGTTTCTTGGGGGATTGGTCACTGGCTAACTGCTTCTGCATCTGATCACCTGGGTTACTTGTTAAAGGTACAGAGTCCTGGCCCTGCCTCCCGACTGACTGGATGGAGCTACAGGCCTCAATTGCAGTTCAGCCAGCTCCCTTGAGGATCATTTAGCACCTTGTTTGAGTTTGAGAAAGACTGCTTTTAGGCTCAGAAGTCTTTGTATATGATTCTTTTACAGTTTTAGAGCGTTTAGAACTTTCTACAGAAGGGCTTTCTGATTCCTGCACCTAGCTAGTAGTCTTGGATACCTCATTGGCGTAACCTTGACCATTCAGTCAACTTTCATTTTAAACCTATTGAGAGGTGAGATGGACTGTGGGTGATTGGTGGTGGTGATAGAGAGACAAAGAATTTTTTTGAAAGTTTATTTATTTTGAGAGATAGAGAGAAAATGCGAGTGAGGGGAGGGGCAGACAAAGAGGGAGAATCTCAAGCAGGCTCTGCGCTAACAGCCCCTCGTGGGGCTTGAACTCACGAAATCATGAGATCATGACCTGAGCCCAAATCAAGAGTCGGATGCTTAACCAGCTGAGTCACCCACCACCCCAAGAGAATCTTGGAATGTGAGTTAGGGAACCTGAGTTCTCTTAGTTGTGGCTCTGCAGTTTCTTGACCTAGGACAGTTCCCAAAGCACAGTGACTAAGAGCCTAGATCGTGGAACCAGAGAACTGAGTCCTGGTCACATACTAGCTGCAACTTAGCTGTAACTAGTCCCACAACCTTTGACTGTTTTCTTTGCTGGTCATTTGCCTTTACTCCATAGATCCATTACCCTCACTTTCCCTTCAGACATTTGCCAGGCCCTTTTTTAGTTCTGTTTGGCCAGTGAGGGGCACGGGGGAAGAGTAGAGGACAGAAGAAGGGAGAGCACAGTATCTCCTCTCCCTCAGCTTTGGGCCATGTCCCTGGGTCTCTGGCTGTGGCTGTATCTCTTCCTTGGTTTTAGCCCCCGCTGGGTGGCCCTCCTGCCTGGCTCTAGTGACAGCACATCTTCTCTTTCTCCTTCCAGCCTTAGGGATGGACATCCCTGTGTTCCTAATATTTGGGCGGCCTCACCATTTGTTTATTTTTTCAGTTTTTCCAACCCCTGTATTTTGTTCCCTGTATTAAATCCCTTCTAATGAAACCATTTGCTATGGGCTCTGTTTCTGTACCTCCCTAGGACAGTTCTGTCGTTTGTACAATGAAAACATCATAGTACTGACTTCCTAGTGTTGTTGTGCTAATTAAATTAGTATGTGCAAAGCACTTGAAGTTGAGTTTGTAAGTGTAATAAATCTTTGATAAGTTAGAGCTCTATGGAGTTTCAGCATCAGTAAAATAGTGTTACCGTTAGCTTTGCCTTCAGTAGGAAGGAAGGATGTAGGAATTAATAGAGGTCATTGTTATGAAAGCATTAGGAAAACAAAAACATTTGTGCATAGATGTAAGATGGCATACTACTTCTGTGACGCCACGTGTTACCGGGTCTGTTTTCCTGATCTGATCTTTACTCTTCCAGGAGGTACAGTCTAGTTGGGGAGAGGACACGTTCGTGGCAGACAGTGGGGTAGAATGGAAGGAGCAATAAACTTGAGGTCGAGAGGCCTGGATTGGCGTTCCCGTTCTGTTCCTTCCTGGCTCTGTGCTTTTGGAGCACAAGTTCTCACAGGGACCAGCATTAGCATCATCCGGAGGGCTCAGTAACACGGATTGCTGGGCCCCTCCCAGGGATTCCCACTCAGTAAGCAATGGGCTAGGACAGAGAATTTGCATTTCCAGTGAGTTCCCAGTTGGTGGTGCTGCTGCTGCTGGTCCAGAGCCCATTAGTTTCCTTTTCCTTGTCTGTAATGGGGACAGCAACACTGCTTCTGCTTGCTTCACAAGCCTGTGCTGATACAGAAATACGTTGTTGTGATTTAAAAAATACTAGTGTCAGGCACCTGGGTGGCTCAGTCAGTGGAGCATCCAACTTTTTTTTTTTTTTTAATGTTTGTTTTTTTTGAGAGAGTGCGTGCATGCTACCGTGCAAGGGAGGGGCAGAGAGAGAGGGGGATGGAATCCCAAGCAGGCTCTGCACTGTGAACACAGAGCCCAGTGTAGGGCTCGGACCGACAAACGATGAGATCATGACCTAAGCTGAAACCAAGAATCGGATGCTTTACCAATTTAGTCACCCAGGCGCTCCAAGTGTCCAACTCATGATTTTAGGTCAGGTCATGATCTCACAGTTCATGAGATGGAGCCCCTCTTTGGGCTCAGCATTGCCTGCTTGGGATTCTCTATCTCCCTCTCTGCCCCTCCCCTGCTCGCAAGCTGGCGCTCTCTCTCTCTCTCTCTCTCTCTCTCTCTCTGTGTCTCTCTGTCTCTCTTGCTCTTGCTTTCTCGCTCTCAAAATAAATAAACTTAAAAAATTAAAAAACCATTGTCTATAAACAACTGGTAATACCTTCATTAAAAAAAGCCTCAGTTGACTGTCAAAATATTTTCAAGACAGTAAGAACACTCTCAGACTTCTATAGTATGAATTAAGTAATTACAGTGAGTTTGCACAAGAACAGAATGACAGATCAGCTTTGGATGTCGTTGTTTGTTCTTTTTGAGGGTTGAAATGTTTTGCTGTGGATTTAGCAGGGGCTGAAAGGTATGAATTGGCAGCAAGCAGTTAGGAGGGATGTGGGGGGAGGTTGGTGCAGGGTCTTTTGAGTTCTGGAGGCCTGTAGAGGCCCCTCTGCTCCATCTCCTCTTTTCCACTGTTAAGCTCTCATCCTTGCCTAGAATATCTTTCCTTCTCAGTGTGGCTGAACTCTACCCTCTCTTCATAGTGTACGTAGTCCTCTTTCCTCTGTAAACATGTTTTCTGCTGACTCTTGCCCACTTTGATCTCTTCCTGCTCTGGTCTTCCTTCCAAAAAGGCTTCTGGTCTATTCCACGTAAGCACTTTGGTCTTTCACCTGTTGCCAATGAGAGTGTCTGCTTCCTGAGGCCAGCTGCTACATCCTCTATTTAAACCTCTTAAACCTGCCTCTTAAACCCTAGCACAGAGTTGGAGATAGTTAAGTACTTAAAAAATATTTGAATAGATAAGTCTTAAATACTTGGGATTGTTGTGGTCTATCCATTGACTCTTGTATGGGGGGGGCAATTGTTTTCCATTCCTCAGTTAACCAAATATATGTAAATTTCCTTCCTTTTTGCCGAAAAGTTCTAGTAGTAATTAACAAGAAAGCTCAGTTTTCAGAGATTACAAGGGGTGACGGGGGCTTGAAAGTAGACCTTCTGATTCCAGATCCTGAGTTCTTTCTATGATTGTTTCAATTGCTTCCCAAGTCAGCTGATGTCTTAAAGTACTCCAAGCATTCATCATTGCCTTCAGGGCAAAGGCCATACTTCTTGAGGCATGGAAAACAAGACTTATCAGACCTTCACTCTGGCCTACCTTTCCAGCCTCAAGCTCAGATCCTCCCCTCTGCTGCTTCTGTGGGACCACCTCTGTGCCTCAGGGAGGAGGTCAAGGGAGGAAGGGATGGACAGCAAAGAGAGCATTTGCTTCATTTGGTGTACTCAAGTGCTGTGAATTTTATTTCATTGTCCTTATTCTGCAAGAAATGATTATTCAGAAGACACTGAAGTCTGTGTGGGTCATTGGTCATCATCATTGATCATCGTCCTAAAGCGTCCATCTGTGAGCCCATCCCTCAACTTAAGAACTAAGCTGTTAGCGGGGCGCCTGGGTGGCTTAGTCGGTTAAGCGTCCCGACTTTCGCTTAGGTCATGATCTCACGGTTCGTGGGTTCGAGCCCCACGTCGGGCTCTGTGCTGGCTGCCAGCTCAGAGCCTGGAGCCTGTTTCAGTCTGTGACTCCCTCTCTCTCTGACCCTCCCCTGCTCACGCTGTCTCTCTCTCTCTCTCTCCTAGAAATAAATAAAACATTTAAAAAAAAAAGAAATAAGCTGTTAGCAATGCTATCGAAGTTCCCTTGTGCTCCTCGCGTTTTCTGTAGAGCGAGGTTTTCCCACATGCTGCCTTGCCTGCCGTTCTTTTCCCTTCCTCTCTGGAAAAGACTGTTGGTGAGGGGATTCCCCCCTGCCCCATCTCCTTCCAAGATCACCGAAGTAATGGCAAAATGCCATCTGGCCTGGTTCCACACCTTTGACTCTGTTTTGGGGTTTGCAGATGAAGGTCTCGATGCCGATAGGATCTCTGTCCCCGCAGGTCAGGCTGGGAAGCTGATGTACGTGATGCACAACTCAGAGTACCCTTTGAGCTGCTTCGCCCTCTTTGAGAATGGCCCTTGCCTCATTGCTGACACCAACTTCGATGTGCTCATGGTGAAGCTCAAGGGCTTTTTCCAGAGTGCCAAGGCTAGCAAGATTGAGACCCGGGGTACCCGGTACCAGTACTGTGACTTCCTAGTGAAGGTGGGCACAGTTACCATGGGGCCCAGTGCCCGAGGCATCTCCGTAGAGGTAAGACCTTGGGGAAATAGCAGTGTATGTTAAAGGGCTCTCTTGATTTCCACATCCCTCTGAATGCAACCAGGTGTTTGTGTGTCTCCCTGATCCCTATCTCCAGGGCATCTGTTCTCCTTGTCCTCACATCTTGTAGCCTTTCTTTAATCATGCAGGCTCTGGTCCAGGGTGGGAATGGGAAGCTGGGGTCACAACAGGTAGAGGCTGTCTTACCTGGAGAAGGGAAGGGATAGTCGAGGGAGACCAGTGAATTGTGATGTGGAGGGACTGGTCACCCATCACAAGGACTGGAGCAGACCAGGACAACTTTTGGTGCAGGTAACTTTTGAAAGGTGGCCCCTAAATCGTGTACCTATATACCTCTCCACAGTACACTGTAAAATATGTCTGAAAGGTTGTATAGCAGAGATGAGCCTTTCCTTTTGACATGCTGTCAGTTCTCTTTCATGATGGAAAGAGGCGTGCGTGTGGTGACTTTATCTCTGGGGTGTATATTGAAGACAACAAAGAGAGAGTGTGGTAGTAGCTGGCTTTGGGATCAATGAAATTCTTCAATCTATAGGTTAAGCTACAGGGCCTGCTTTTTGAAAGTGTGTGACTTAGGAAGCAAGCGAGGCTGAAACACACAAACTTAAAAAAAATTTTTTTTTAAATATTTATTTATTTTTGAGAGAGAGAGAGACAGAGCATGAGCGGTGAAGGGCTGGAGAGAGAGGGAGATACAACTTGAAACAGGCTCCAGGCTCTGAGCTGTCAGCACAGAGCCCAACGTGGGGCTCAAACCCATGAACCATGAGATAATGACGTGAGCTGAAGTCTGATACTTAACTGGCTGAGCTACCTAGGTGCCCTTACACACAAACTTTTTATTACCATTATTATTTATACTTGAGAGAGAGTGCTGGTGGGGAGGGACAGAGAGACAGAAACACAGAATCTAAAGCAGGCTCCAGGCTCTGAGCTGGCAGCAAGCCCCACAAGGGGCTCGAAGTCACCAATTGTGAGATCATGACCTGAGCTGAAGTTGGACACTTAAATGACTGAGCCACCCGGGCGCCCCCACACAAACTGCTTTTGAAGTTAGCCTTTAAGAGATGCCATTAAAAACGCCCAGATTGCTCTGGAAATTCAGGCCAATGAGAGCGTTGCCTTTGGGGATTGGGATGCTTTCTGCAGGAGTAGCATGTAAAGAGGGACTTAAAATTTATAGATGTGGGGATAGGTAAGTCCCACAAGGCATTCCAGGTGGAGAAAAGGGCCTTAGCAGGAATTACTGCTTTGAGACTCAGGGACCTCTGGGGCCAAGTTTCCTGACCCCATTTAGCTTGTGATACACCCTGCATTTGCTGAGACCCACTGGGAACTCACTGTTCGCTTATCCTTTACGTTTCCAACTTCATAGTACAGATACATCCCAGTTATTCCTTTACTTTTTTTTTTTATGGTTGTTAATTATTTTTTCTGCTATCTCTCTCTGGTGAAAAATTAGGAGAAAGGAATGAGAAAGTCTAAGATGTATAACCTTTGGCCCCTGCCACATGTTTGGGAAATTACTTCTTAGGGTTAAGTGGGGTCTATCTTGGGAGTAATGTTTGGTCTTGAAAAACTTCAGGGTATGTGTATCTACTTTGCACCCTATGGATACACACACACGCGTGCACACACACACTCTCTCTCACACACACACGCTTTCTCTCTCTCTCTCTCTCTCACACACACACACACACACACACACACCGATACATAAACACATTTTCCTGAGAGCTCCTCGGATCTTCATGCAACATAGCAGAGACTATACAGTTCTGAGACCATCATAAGGGGCCTGGGTCTTGTGGGTCGGGCTGTGGGTTGATAACTCTCAAGATGAGAAAGTCACAGACACCTAAAGGGAATGATGCTGGGTGTGTCGAATCCCTGGCATTTGGGTTGACTATTTCCGGTGCATCAACACTGTGTTAGAAGGTGTGCATCTTTCGCTGGGCGTTGGGGAAGATTGAGAGCAGGGCGCCAGAGGTGAAAGAGAAGCGGAAGACCTTGTCCTTGCCCTCACTTACCTTTGTTCTCTGTTCTTTTGGTCCCCAGGTGGAGTACGGCCCCTGTGTGGTAGCTAGCGACTGCTGGAACCTGCTGCTCGAGTTTCTACAGAGTTTTCTAGGCAGCCACACGCCGGCGGCTCCTGCAGTGTTTGGGAACAGACACGATGCCGTCTACGGCCCGGCAGACACCATGGCCCAGTACATGGAACTCTTCAACAAGATCCGCAAGCAGCAGCAGGTGCCCGTGGCTGGCATTCGCTAGTGGCCGGCAGCTGCCCAGCTGATCTCTGCCACCAGGGGGACTGCACAGGAGGCGCAGGTGCCGCACCCCAGAAACCCAGGGCACACACGGAAGCTTCCCTCCCTCTTCCCAGCTGTGACTGTTGTTCTGGGGATTTGGACTTCCCTCCCCTGACCCTCACACACAGCCCCCCAGCTGCTGCTTCACCCCACGCCTTACTGGACTTGGCCTGTTCTCAGGAACGGTAATTATGAAGAGTGGAGAAGTGTGGAGCTTTCCTGCTTTAGGGGAAAAGGTAGGACAGGGCTGTCCCTGCCTAGTGTTGGTGGGGAAAGCAGTCTGTACCTCCAGCTCTTGAGGATTTGGCCGAGGCCCGCGGTGGACAGGTGGGGCTCGGCGGTAATAAAGGCCTCTTCTCTCCCCGACTGCAGGATGCAGTTGGGCCTCTCCTGGAGAAGGGGCAGGAGGCGTAACTCCGTGTGATGGCTATCATTTTCTGACCTGTTTGCTGAAATGAATTGTGGGTTGACTTTTCTAGGATGTTGCCTGAGTCTCCCTCTGACATCTTTCCATTCTGTTGTGAGTTAGATTAAGTCACAGGCTAAGTTGCTGTAACAAAGAGAATCAAAACTACAGTGGTTTTTAGTAGAAGTTCATTTTTTGCTCTTCTGATAGTACAGATGTAATCAGATGGTTCAGGACAGATTTAGCTGTACAAGGTCACCAGAACTTCAGTTTCCTTCTGTCTTGTTGTTCAGCCAGTCTTGGAGTGTTGACCTTGCCCTCAAGGCCAAAGCAGACTCATCAGCTCTGTGTCTACAGTACACCAAGGAAAGAGAGAACAAAGCACTTTCTTTTTAAAGGCTACGACCTGGAGCCTTTCAGTGTGGCCACACTTTGCTGAAAGGGATGCTGGGACACAAGCCCCTTATTTGGGTGGCCATGTGTCCAGTTAAAACTCAGGAGCTTCTGTGACTAAAAGATGAAGGAGAAAATGGATGTGGGGCCCCAGTCAGGGGCCTCTGCTACTTGGAGCTCAGTGGCTATGCCCAGGAGTGGCTTTGGTTGCTGTTTGGAGAGTACCCTGTGTAACTAAGCCATTTGTCATGAATTGCATTGGGTTAGGGCTGATGCCAGACTCGTGGATCTAGCTGGCTTAGTCACCCTGGGCAGTCACTTCCTCATCCCTCACCTAAGGATTCACGGTGTCCTGAGCAATTTGTCCTCATCTCATTGGAGCCTCCAGGCTGCTCATTTAACTTAACATTGCCTGCTCATCCCCCTCCCGCCACAGAAATGTTCAGTTGGGCCAATGTTGATATATCCAGTCAGGGGTGGCCTCAGGAAACCTGTTACTGTACACACTCCAGAGTTGTCCTCAAGGATTCTGTCCCTCATTGAAGGTACCTAAGAGAAATTACTTCAGATCTAAAGGCTCTACAACATGAATTAGGTAGTGGTCATGTTTCCCTTTTAGCTTTGGCTGGCAGGAAGCTCGATTTGACTTTGCAACTGCAGGACCTGCCCTCTGCATTTTTTGTTCTCCTTCTCCTCTGGCTGTTTTGTTTGTTTCTTTGTTTTGTTTCTGCTTCTTAAGTTGAGGTATGTTTTAGATGTCATTTACACACAATAAAATGCATAGATCCCATGTTTTTGGCCTTCTGATTTATATTTGTTCTTGTCCAGCTTTATCTGTTTGTATTTTTCTGTCAGCTACCTCAAATCATTTTTGAGATAGCTGTTTGAATATAATGGATTCTTGAAAATATACAGAAATTGAGTGTGGTAAATATGATTCTAGATTTATGCATTATTAGGAGGGATTCCGTTCTCTAGAAAGTAAGTAGTATAAACTCCCTAATTATACTTTGCCTTTTATTATTTTATCTTTATTTTTTATTTTGTTTTGAGAGAGAGAGAGTGCTAGTGGGGAGAGGGGCAGAGGGCAAGAGAGAATCTTAAGCTGCCTCCACGCTCAGCATGGAGCCCGATGGGATCACATCCTGAGCTGAAATCAAGAGTTGGGCGCTCAACCCGCTGAGCCACCCAGGCGCCCTATACTCTGCCTTTTAGACACAATCTTCGTTCCTACATTTCCAGCATTCTTCACTTCTTTTCCCTTATTTTGAGCACACATTTAACCAGCTTTGAGTCCGGGGAGCACCAGATCAGGCTTTCTGAACTGCCACTTCAGGTTCTTTTGTCTAAGTCCTTTGTGTCGATTAGAGAAAGTTTATAACCAGAGGTAGGTAATGCATTTCTTCACTTAGTATGGTTCCATTAGCTGAGTTGCCAAAACTGAAGTGGTAACTGGTGGGAAGGGTCCACATGTCCTCTCGCTTTTGTGTGCAAGTCTGAACGGGACTTTCAAAAGAAGATTAGGATTGTCAGTGTATGATTTTTGAAAGTTCACGTTAAATGAAAGTGTAGGAGCATTAGTATAAATTTAGGGGGAAAAGGGCATGGCGATCCTCATTTTATAAATGAAAACTTAAGTGCAGCTAGTAATGGGGATGCCATATTTTGGGGTTTAAATTTGTTGTCTTTCCTTCTATACTGAACTGTCTTCTTACATCTCCTGCCTCTGTTTCCCGATGCTTTGCCCCTCTCCCCATCCATAGCCACCCCAAAAGAGCATAAACTGGGAAATTTCTAGGACCCTGCTAACATGTCACCTTGGTGGGTACATTTGCTAGAGCCACATGGGAGTCTGCTAACCTCACCTGTCGGAGCTACGCAGGGCAGCTGTAGGGCTCCTCTAGTTCTCTCTTACTATGAGATCGAGAGGTGGTGGCTCCCAAAGAGATCGTGTTGAGAGATGAGGCTGGAGTTGGGACCAGACTTCCGCGTCGGGACCCCTGGCTACCATGATGTGTCAGAGTGTGGCACCCAGGTGTATGTGGTGCCAGGTCATTTAATTGTGGAAAACACTTTTATGTTAGTCCTTTTGTCTTCTTCCAGTGTATATTAGAGAAAAGCAGAACTTGCGCTTTATTCCTTAGGATAAGGTTCAAGTTTTAAGAAAGAGTCCCTTCACAGGCACCATTAAGTTCTTACACAAGTGATACCTGCAAATGGCAAGATCTGAGACAGCAGAAGGCAAAAAAAAAAAAAAAAAAAAACAAAAGGGATTTAGGGAAGCCCGTATTCCACTGTGTCTAGTCCATCTCTTGTGTTCATTAGTGACTCCTGCTCTGGCTGTGCTTTCCCACTGGCTCCTGTGCTGTTGTGATTCTCTGTCCCCCTGTTCCCAGGCTGCCTCCCGCTTGCTTGCTTCAGATCTTGAGTACCAAGTGGTCACGGTTCCCCCTCCATCTCTCAGTGTCCCTGCTCCACTGAAGTTAAGGAATACCTAGAGACTGACCACTCCTCTCCACCGCCAAGTCTGCCCCAAGCCGATGTGTCTAGTACTCATTCCTGAGGCTTCAGGAGGAGGTAGTAAAATTCTCTCCAAATCCTGGATGGTAAGGGGAACGGTTAGAAATTCCCACCTAAACATGCCCTGCTGGTGTCCAGAATTGAGACTCTGAGAACTTAGGAAGGGCAGTAGGCTGAACGTTTTCAGGATCTGGAGCCAGGCAGGACTGATGTATGGCCTCGCAGTCTCCAGGTGCACACCTGTAATTCCCAATATTGCCTTTCCCTCGCCACAGCCTCCCTTTCTGTATCTGCTGCTGTCTGGTCTCCATGGGCCACAGGCCCCCATCAAAGTGCCATGTGCATGGCTGAAACCAATTGCATACAAGTGTGGTCCTCTCCTCGGGGTTGGTGTCTTTGGACTTTGAGCAGTCTCTTCTTGAGGGTGGGCTCTCCCCCAAGGTGAGTTTCTCCCATTGTGTAGAGCATTCCAAAATCAGTCTCTTGGGTTACAAAGGACCCTTTCGCTCACCTAGTTTGACCATCGTTCAGGACTCAGATCTTTACATTATGCCTCCCGAGTTTGTGCAGCCTTGACTTGGCCTCATCTAGGGAAATCCCTTCCCTGTGTATTTAGTTCATCACTTTTCTCAGTCACTGAGACAGAAATGGAACAAAACAGAACATACCTGTCCTTTCCCTCCTCGATTGTGGAGACTGTATTGTGCATAATGAGGGGGTTTATTGTTAGTGCTGGAGTATGAGCAAATGATGACTCTAAAGTAGCAGTTCTAACTTGCAACAGCCTAACCCCGCCGAAGGCAGTCCCGAGAGGCCTGAGATGCCTTGAAATCATACAGGGTGTTGTGTATATATGTGTAGTTTTGGGGGACTAGGATTTATAGGGTTCATTAGAACATCCCAAAGTTCTGTAGTCCAAAAAAGGATCTCTCAAAGAACAGCTCTTGAAGGGAAACAGGAAGGCCAAGGGAAAGCAGATGTGACATCTGTCCTGCTGACTTATCGTGTGCAAGATTTTCTCCTGCCACTTGGACCCCTCCTCTGAGGTCTCTTCCAGAGATTTCCCTCCTTCATTTCATAGACCTGCAGGACTTTTCAGTCAATCTGGGAAGCAGGACTGTTTTCCTGTTCTTACCTTTCCTGTTGATTCCCCATTCTCCTTTTGTCTCTATGTACACATGCACACAACCTTCTAGAAATGGGTAGAAGTGAATATGTATGAAGAATCTTTATAGCTTTCTCCGGCCCCAGGAGTTACTCTTCCATTATAACACACTCTGTGGGATCTGAAAATTATTCTGTTGTAATGGAATTTGGTATAATGAGTATATTTTCATTGTTCAGAATGATGTGATTGATGAGGCAGAGAAACAGTTCCTCGCCTCTGCGATGAAATTAGCAAGTTAAAAAAAAAATCCTTGGAACTATTAGGGCAAAGATTCCTAATTCTCTGTTTTATTTTCCATCACATTCCTGCCTCCTCAGATGGCATAGACCTGTTTTTTAAGGTTAATATGAATTCTGCTGAAATTTATTTGGAGGCTTAGAAAAGAATTTAGGGAGCACATTTATATATCCTAGATTGTCCCAAAGGCAGAATTCGATATTCGAAATCTTTTGTTGTGTAGGAAAAGCAAAGCTAGGGATGTGGGAGTGACAAGTATTCTTAGACAACTACTAAAGGAGAGAGAACACTGCTTTAGGAGACAGTTGTCTGGGTGCTGGCCTTAGGACTGTCCTGAACTTAAACAGGAAACTCCAGTCAAGTTGGCCTTTCTGGGTCTCATCTGTAAAGTGGGAAATAATGATGCCTGCTTTCCATGTTTTATAGACTTGTTGAGGCGCTCAAGGGAGAACAGGTATCAAAAGCTTTGTAGGCAAGATGTCTTTTCTGCTCCTGCGTCTTCTTAACGGTGCTGGTGTTTGGTTAGGAAGGTTAAGATGGAACGTTATGGGGGCATTTGGCTAGCTCAGTATGAAGAGCATGTGACTTTTGATCTCGAGTTGTGAGTTCAAGCCCCACATTGGGTGTAGAGATTACTTAAAAATAAAATCTTTAAAAAAATGAAAGGATGGGACGTTACATGGTCATACTGTTTGGTGGCAGGTTAAAATTCTCCCCCAGCGGAAAGAATACTGTTGTAATAGAGAATGTGCAGTGAGGGAGGGTCCCAAGAAGGTATGCATAGTACAGGCACGTTTTTTGTAGCCATATCAGCGAGCACAGTTGTGTGGCCCATCTCTGGAGCATGGAACTCTGTTTTTAATATTTATTCACAGTGATGAGATTTTACTTGTTCTTCTACAACCTGAAGGAAAAGAGGTTCTGCTAGAAAAGAAACAAATGTTGAGGTACAATTGTGTATATATTCTTTGTGGAACAAATCCATCCCTGTTTCCCCTGGGCTCCCAGGCCTCAGTTGTTCCTGTCTCTGAACTGTTCTTGTATAGCACGGTGTATATTGTGATCACACTCATTACCAGTTGTGCCTTTAAAGGAGGCTCAGTGTTCCTGATTCTATTTTCCATTCCTCATTAACGAACCCCTGAAGCACTTAACTCTGAAGCTACACCTTGTGAGCTCTGCTGCGGAGCCTTCTCATATTTGAATATCTAAAATAGCCGCCTTATTTCTGCTTCCGTCTAATACACAGTTCTCAAACTGTGGAGTCTCAGGGCTCCTTGATGCTCTTAAAAGTTCCAAAGAGCTTTAGTTTATGTATATCTATTGATAGTTGCCTTATTAAAACTTCTAACGAGGGGCACCTGGGTGACTCAGTTAAGTCGGTTGATTCCCGCTCAGGTCATGATCTCATAGTTTGAGATTGAGCCCTGCATTGGGGCTATGACTTCTGAAGTGAAACAAGTATTAGTTTTTCCAGTGAATGAGTGGCAGTGAAGAAAGAGTACTTTTTGCCCATTATTACTTTTGTATCATCAGTGCAAATGTCATAATGGTGACAAAGGCAAATAATCTTATTATGAAAATAGTTTTGATAGGGACCCTGTGAAAGAGTCTCAGGGCTCCACAGGCCACACTTTGAGAACCACTGATCCGGTACATGCTCAGGGCATTGAGAATCTTTTCCCCCTAGATGGCTATTTTGAGAACACCCTTTCCTTCAGAAGTTTTAAAGCTCCAAAATCCTTCACTCAATAAAAGCACCTATTATGTGTTAAGGAATTAACATGAGATAAGATACAATCTAATCTCTAATAATTGGAGGGGGTTGCAACGTAAGGGGAGAAAATTGATAATTGAGTTAAAATGTATGATCTGTTTAAAAAGAAATTAAAGAAAATAACAAAGGGAATGCTAAATTTTAGATTTTACTTTGAGCCCTTGAACGACATGGCAGATCTTCCCCAAGTCAATTGCCACGTCCTTTCCTTCCGTTATCAAACCTCTTAAAAATGTCCAGGTTAATTACCTTTAAACATGTTTTTACACTTAAGTATGCTTGGCTGCAGGCATTGTGGTTTCATGCTTACACACCTACTCGCTGTTCCTCCTTTCTTATTTTGGTGTTATTCTTTAGCTTTTGTGCTTCTCTACTTCATGTTGACAAGGGTGCAGCTTTGAACCAGTGTAGCCAATAACCTGTTTTTGTTTTCCTTGTCCTTCTATTTACATGTAAGCCTTTACCTGCTTTAGCCTTGTGTTAGGTGATGTAACCCTGTAGGTCTGTTACTTGTAATTTGTTGGGTGGGTGGGGAGGTAAGGTCAGAACAATGCAGCCTCTCTGGAAGAAGCCTTTTTAGAGGCAGAAAAAGCCTAGTAGAAATCGCGGTTGTTTTCTTGTGGTCTCCATCCCTACCATCTGCTGAATTTAAGTCTTTGGCTGTGAACCTCTTCCTTGGGGGGGATTTCCATAAAACAGCTGGGTCCCGCCAGGGTCATCAGTGGCATAAAACAGCTGGGTCCCGTCTGGGTCATGAGTGGCAAAAGTCAGACGCGTGCTCACTCGTCTGGGAGCCAACAGTAACTTTTGCAAACGCTGCCACTGGAAACTCCCGAGTTCGGAGGCTGCTGCTTTTCCAAAGGGCACAGTTAACGATAACTTAATCTTTTAACATAACAAAACAAAAACGGAGACCGAATAGTGAGAAGGGTTTTCCCTAGTTGTCAGTGGGGACAGATGTTAAAGTAGCTCCAAAAAATGTGCGGAGAACTAATGTAGAATTCCTTCACTGTTCCGCGGGCTGAAGTGCTGGGGAGAAGGGGGCGGAGACGGGCTCGGAGAGTCTCTGGCCCTTTAAGGAGGAGGGACAGCCTTAAGACTGTACCTTTAAGAGTCTCTTTGTCTGGAAACCTCCTTATTTACCCTCCTGTGCTTCAACCAAACTTCGACCCGCGATTCACAACGCCCTTCTACGCCGCCGCCCGTTACGCCAGGCTCAAATTGGCCGCACGTTGGTGGCTAACCCTAAACTTTGCGCCCGCGGCGCGAACCCTCGGAGAGGCAGTCTGTGTCGCGGTCGGGGCCCAGCGCTGCGCCGTTGGCNAGGGGAGAAGGGAAGGAAGGCTGGGGGGGGGTTGGGGGGGAACGGGTCTGAGAATGAGATGAGGAGGATTAAGGGGAGAAAGGGTTAGCTGGCTGGGAGAGGAGGAGTGGGAAAAAGCCAGCCAAGGAGGTGGGAAGGAGGCAAAACCCAGGGTGGGTGTCAAGGAAGCCGGCAGGGAATGAGGTTAGGAAGACCCAGGCTGGGGTTAGGTGTAAGAGCACGGGTTTGAGGAGGAGAGCTTTGTAGGGGATGGTAGCAGGGTGAGGGTGCTGGGGTAAGAGTTGGAAGTGGAAGGCAAGGAGGGGCAGAGCTGGGGTGATAGTTGGGAGTAGAGGAGAGAGAGTGATTAAGAGCCAGACGTGACAAGGGTGTGAACTAGTGCAGAGCGAGAGGAGCTGAAGGACTAGGACTCGCGGTGGGGTGGGAATCGTGAGGTTCTGAGAAAGGTAGGGATTAGTGGGTGGGCGATGGGTGTAAATTCTTGAAAGTGAGGGCGGGTGAAAGAGACACCGGACGAGTACCAGGTGGAGTTAGGAATAAGCGTAGTGGAAGGGTGAAAGGAAACCGAGATGAGAGGTGGGGCGTTAATAGGACCATTCTGGGACCAGACAAGCTGAAAGGAGAAGAGAGAGAGTAAGGGGGTAAAGAAGTGATGGCGGTCTGGGACAGAGTAACGGGGGAATTCTGTTAATTGACGGGGTTTAGCCAGATCCAAGGTAAAAACAATGAGGTGGAGACAGACACAGGGCTGAAAGCGGATGGTGAGAGGAGCAAGGAAGAGCTGGGCCCCGGGATTTAAAGGATGAGATGGGGTGTAAGGGAAGAGAACAGGGTTAAGGGAAGCCAGAGAAGTCCTGCCGGAGGAAGAACTGGGCTAGCCTGCACAGGGGTGGGACTCAAACGTGCACGTTGTGGGGAGATGCTCCCGAAGGTCTGCCTGGGTCAGGGCACAGGTGCTGTAGTGAAGGATCAAGTGTAGGGAGCCTTTGGTGCAGAAGAGGAGGAATCATGGTGAGTGAAAAGAGACCCAGAGATAGGGGTAAAAACTGAAGAGTCAGAGTGGACTGGGTTGAGGGTGGGGGTCATGTGGAGGGAAGGAATTCTTTGTTGAGGAGAGAACTGTTAAGTGTTTTGAAATTGTGAGTTCTTTTGTCCGTAAAAGTAGGAAGTTCCAGACACCTTTTTTCCCCTTCAAGGTATCTTGAATCTGCTTCTACCCTTCATTGCTTTTAATTCGACTTTGATGTCCACTTTGAAAAGATGAGACCCATTTTGATTTGATTGTGTTCTTCTGTGAATGATGAAGCGTCAGCTCAGTGCTGAAAACCTCTGCATTTTGCTGGTGTTGTGATAATGGGAATACGGGTTGTATTTATGTACAGTGTGGCTGTGCCTGTGTAGTGTGATAGTGTTGTGTTGTACAAGGGTTGTACCTGACAGCACTGGGCAGAGTGCTTTATCGACAGCATTTCCATTTTCAATAGAGAGCCCACTGTTGTGGAGATCGAGGAAGATGAACATCTTTTTGTTTTGATTAATCAACTAGATTTCTGCCTAATTGTTTTTTGGTGGCTGGAGAATATTGAGAAATCATTTCAGAAGAAGACAAATAACCAACCAGGGAAGTTTGCTGGGGAGGAGATTTAA
Organism: Crocuta crocuta; assembly: GCF_008692635.1. Lineage (NCBI taxonomy): Eukaryota > Metazoa > Chordata > Mammalia > Carnivora > Hyaenidae > Crocuta > Crocuta crocuta. The sequence goes on from NW_027530179.1 coordinate 6,676,021, forward strand.
AATCCAGACAGTGAGGGCGTTGAGTTCCTAAGCTGCCTTTAGCTTTACGTGGGACATTTCACACTACAGTAGGTAACTCACTCATTTAACTAAACGGAGTAAAAAAAGGGAAGTTTGTAGAATAGTAGAGGATTTTAGAGTGGGACTTCTTTTCTAGGTTAAATAATGATTTCATGGGTAGTTTTTATCATGAAAAAGCCTCTCTGTGGTAATGCAAGCTGGAGCCCTGGACAGCTCCACTTCCTCTCCTGTTTTGTAGTTGTGAATAAAGAAAGCCGTGTTAATACTAATTTCCTAAAAGCTTTTGATTTTTAAGACACCTCTGGAAATTAAAAGGTAGTCGAGAAGTTTGGGACAAAATTTAGATTATTCATACTGAGTGTTTTGTTTTGATTATTTTTATTCTGAAGCTTTTAGCTGAGACTATAAACGATTATTACTTTTTATTTGATGATGCTATAATTTAGGATAGCTATAATTAACTTAAGGAAAAAGTGCAAATTGATCTTGAGGATCTTATTTGAGGTTATTTCATTAGTGTGCATTCAGATACACGAAGATAACTTTTTTTTTCAAAGTTGTGTAAATTTCGAATTGCCATGGTTTTGTGGGTGTCTGTGTAAGTAGCGATGAATGGTTAGACCGGTGGCATTTGTAACAGTAAAATTGTGTTTTGATTAGTGGATAGCAGAAACACTGGTTATTAATATATGTCAATAACTTAGAACCTAAAATCTATCTGGATTCAGCTGCTGTGTTCATGGAATCTGGACTCTCGTGAGCAGATATTCAAGGTGACTACATTGATTTTGTAATTTAACAGGAGATTTTTGAAAATTACTATTTTTGCTGCTCAATTTCAAGAGGATTAGTCTGAAACGTTAACTTTCAAGCTGAAGAGTAACTTTTCTATGAGGTACCTGTTTCTGTAGGATATTTGTGCATATTCCCTTGCTGTCTAGATTATGTTTGGCATTACTATTAGGCTGTACTCTGTTTATGGTACTGACGTTTTAATAGTGTAGTTGTTTTATACATGATGTCTTTATATAAATTATTTTAGACTTATGTGATGTTGATGAATAAGAAAATCGATGAACTGTATGGTCACCCAAGGAAAGGGTCCATTTGGGTCCTGTCTTTTGTTCCTATGTGCTGCTATAGTGTGCTAAATCACTAATTCTCTTTGAGAATGGTTATTTCTCAGTTGATATTTCTAAGACTGAAAATGGATAATCTTTTAGTTCAAATAATACTGTTCATCAATAAGGATCCCAGTGATAAATGTAAGCTTTGTTTTCATTTGTTTATCAAGTAAATTCTACTCAACAGAACTTTATTTTGGTTATAATCTTATTTGTTAAGCAAAAAGCTTCTAAGTTACGTGTTTGGATTTGAATGAATAGGTTGTACCTACTTATATGTTTTTCTGATTAATCGTAGATTCTTTGGATGGGAAGAGACCTTGAAAGGACCTCTAGTTTATCCTGCAACTTCAGTCAATATCCCACTTAAATCATCCCAGGTAGATAAAAATTTATCCTATTTTCATAAATCTTCAGAGATAATGTGGCAACCTCTGTAGATAATCTTTTCTGGTATTTAATTATTTTCTCTGTTAGGGCAATCTGCCTTCTTTTTTTTTTTTTAATTAAAAAAATTTTTTTTAATTTCTTTCTGAGAGACTGAGAGAGACAGCAGGGGAGGGTCAGAGAGAGAGGGAGACTCAGAATCCAAAGCAGGCTCCAGGCTCTCAGCTAGCTGTCAGCACAGAGCCCGATGCAGGGCTTGAACCCAGGAGCCGTGAGATCATGACGTGAGCCGAAGTCAGCTGCCAACCGACTGAGCCACCCAGGTGCCCCTAACTAGCATGTACCTAATGCTGTAATTTTGTTTGTTCCCTGTTGCCTCAGTCTCAGTTTTTGAGTAAAAATATTTGCTTACTATAATATTAAGAAGACCCTAGTTCTTCACAAACTTAATGGTAGTAGCTGCCCATGTCTATGCTTTTACACCAGCCACTGTTGTAAGCTCTTTGCAGACTAACTCATTCACTCCTCACAGCAATCCTGTGAGGTTGGAACCATCACTGTTCCTGTTTTATGCGTGATGAAATAAAGACTGCTTCAGATTCAAGGGCTTTTAATCATCTAATAAAACCTCAAGGTTACACTCACTTTTTTCTTTTCTTTTTTCTTTTTTTTTTTTTTTTAAGTTAGTAGAATTCTACCAAGTAGTGGGGATAAGATTTGAACCTTGGCATTTTGCAGGCAGTCTGTGTGCTCTGGGATTCCCTCTACTTGATTGTTGTGAAGTGATTGGCCACCACGCTCTTCTCCAGATTAAACAGTGCTGGTTTATTTTATCCCTTGACCTGTTTTGTTTGCCAGTCCTTAAATAATTTCTGTGGTTCTGTTATTAACCTTTCCTAACTTGCTTTCTAGGTGGGGAACCTGGGACAAACACCTTAAGGGCTATGTTTATTGCAAAGGTTACATAAGGGCTCTTACATGCCCTTGTGTTCTCATTAAAAAATTGCATTCATAAAAAATCCAAAACCAATAAAATGCCTAACGGCGTTGCAGATAAATGGTTACCTATCTACCTTTTTCACATACTACAAAAAAGGACTTGTTATGGACCATACAGGTTTGCACTTGAGGGATTGTTGCCCATTGAGGAAAAGCAGAACTCTAGTTTTAGTGCAGATATCCCTAAGTAAAATCTGTTCAGACCCTCTTTGGTTTTTCACTGTCTTCTCTTTATGGGTGTTTGTGTAAGTAATATACTAAGTATATTTATGTATGCTTTAATTTGGTTAAACAGATGGACTCACTCTATTTTTATTATTAAGACTTCTTTTTTTTTTTTTTTTTAGTTTTGAGAGAGACAGAGACCGAGTGTGAGTGGGGAAGGACAGAGAGAGAGGGGGACACAGAATCTGAAGCAGGCTCCAGGCTCTGAGCTGTCAGCCCAGAACGCCATGCAGGCTCTAACCCACAAACTATGAGATCATGACCTGAGCTAAAGTCAGAAGTTTAACCAACTGAGCCACCCAGGCGCCCCAGGACTTCATTTTTTTTTTTTTTTTTTTTTTTAGAGCAGCCTTAGGTTCTTAGCAAAAATGAGAGGAAGGTGCAGAGATTTCCTGTATACCCCCATCCCCCACACATGCACAGCCTCCCCCATTATCAGCAGTCCTCACCAGAGTGGTTCATTTGGTGTAGTTGATCTACTTATTTTTTTAAAATAACCAGTAATTAGTGTTTACTAAGTGCCCAGCATGAGCTAAGCATGTGAATTGTTTGAAACTCTCAACAGCCCTGTGAGAGAGCTTCTGTTGTTAATACTCTGTGTGTGTGTGGCTTTTGAGATGTGTACAGTGTTTCAAGCTTATAGAAAAATTGCAAAGATGCTACAAGGAACTTCTCTATACACTTACATTTGCCAATGGTTTTCATTTCGCCCCATTTGCTTTATCATTTTCTTTCACTAGAGTATCTTTCAGGTAAATTTGGAAAAAAAAAAGAAAGTGGACAGGAAGGCCCTAATTTTTAAAATGAAAAGGGAAGAACCTTTTGAATGTATCAGCAAGTTAGTATGTTTGATTTTAGTTAATCTTATGAGGCGAAGGAATCTCAAGGTTGAATTGAGAGTGGTTTTGGGGGGATTATGGTTTATTTTCTTCAGTGTGTTTTGAAAAACATTCTCTTACCTGTGAACAACAAGTTTGTAGGCCCTTCCCTCATCAGCAAAAATCGTGTCGCGGTGTACATCTCTGTTGGGGACCTTCTTGGTTCTGGCATGGTGTGTTCACTCACAAGGGCGTCCTCAGGGTGTGGTAGCTGTTAATGGTGTACGGGTGATTATTATGTGGAAGCAGGAGCCATCCTCACCGTGACTGCAACAGATATAGGTGAAATACATATCTTGAAGATCTTTACGTAGCATCAAGGAGCTGGAAGAGAGCTAAGTGCAAAATGCACTTCCTTAAGAACACTGGTTGCAGTTAATACAAATAGATGTGCCTCATGGTAGAGGGATGAATATAAATATCTTAATGCACTATTACCTTCCCCCAAAATAAACTTAAATTTTGGCAGTCATTTCAGTTGTCATCATATATGGAGATTTAATTGACCCCATCCCTGCTACTATCTTCTAGCTCATCCTCAATTCTTATTAAAGTGGTAGCCAGTCCATTTCATAAAAGCATGACCTACAAAGTGAGGCCTGTTCAATTTCAGTGAAAGGACTGTTAGCTGTATTCTGATGTATGTAGAACACAGCACTTGTGGCCTCCCCCCCCCACCTCTTTAAGTGATCATCGAGGCTATGAAATATAGCTCCTTATTAAAGCTGATTGTAATAATTAGAAACACTTAGCTTTCATAAGGACGAGAAAATTACAAATTATTTGGAAAGCATTCTTTCTAGTCATGCAGTATTGTTTCTGAGACATGGGCAGTTTTTAAAGACTATAATACTGTTTCTTTGCCATTTACATGTTAATAGAAGTCTGAAAAGTGAGGCGCTCACATGTTAATAGAAGTCTGAAAAGTGAGGCGCTCTTCTGAAATTTTCAGGGTTGTTTTTTTATTATATGTCAAGTTGTAAACAGCATTCTGTGACAGGTATTTTCTTTCTTTGTCTTCTGTTGAGCTAATTAGTAATTTACACTCTAGTAACATCTCTTCCAGCCTCACTGTGTGAAAATGCCTGCTACTTTGTGCCTTCCATGCAGCCCGGGCTGGCAAATGACTTGGGGGCAGACGTTGGTTACCACATCAGAAGGATCAAGGATAACATTTATTTTTGTATTGTGTTGTTATAAATGTACAGGGTTTTGTATACGCCCTGCGACTGTCGCCCTGGCCACTCCACCCCCATTCAAATAGGAGTGTTACAACCTCCTCTAATCCAGAGCTGCTATCCTTGATTCAACTTTGGATTGTTTTCTCTTCTGTCCCCCACCCCCACCCTAACACTGTGGGATTTGGGAAGGATTAGCAGGACAGCCTGGCCGAGTTCAGAGCCCAGGAAGCTAGTCTTCATTGCGCCCTCCCATTGTCAGAGCATAGAGCTTCTTGTTGCCTTTAGAACCCAACAGTGCTCCTCTCATTGGGCAAGTTGTGTGAGGGGTGGGAGCGCAGCTCTTTTGTTCGTGGGTTAGGGAGATGCTTTCCTATGATACTTGTATCCCTCCAGAGGAAGGATAGGCCCTACCGTTGTGTCAGCTTTTTCAAAATGCAGCCATGAGTGACTGAAAGAGAATTTATAGCCTGCCTTTAGCTTTTTGTTACACTGGTGTTCTGCTCTTTCCTGCCCACTGCTCTATCTCTCTTTGCCAGTCTCTGACAAGGGAAAGAGGGTATGTGGTATCTGTCATGTGCTCATGGGCCTAGGCCATGTGGACATAGAAAAGTAGAAAGTTTTTGACTTTGAAATAAAGTCTTAAGTATCAGTTCTATGAAGAATATAAATTTTAATTGAGAATTAAAGGACGAGTAGAGAGAGGTTTACTGATATATCAGTTTTGAGCCAAAACCTTTCTAGGATGCTAGATAATTTATGGTACTTATTTTTGCATTTATAGATACTAATTTATCAGGGTAATAAGGTCAAAGTTTCTGTTAGAGCTAATTAGAGTCTCCTGTTTCCTGGAGGTGGCCACAAAGAAAATTAGGTAAGAAAATGTGTGAATAGCTCACTTCAGCCATCATTGCTAATAGTACTGTAATCATAGGCATCCAGCCCTTGACAGTGAATTAGCATTCATGAACAGAAGACATCACATTTATGTAAGCAGTTATAGAGTATGTGGGAGTTATATTAGTGTTTTGTTTTCATAATCTAAAATGTTTAGAATATCCCTATGGATGAGCCATTGCTAACATCTACTTCTCATATTCTCATCTTTCTGTGTTCTAATACAGCTACCTATATCAGTTGTCTTAGTTATATTGGATGTTCATGGCTACACACTAATTATACTCATGCCTAACGTCTCTAAGAGGTCAAAGGTCAGATTAATAAGCAACATTTCATTCAAAACAAAATATCATTTGAAGTAGGCATCACACAGAGGAGTGTCATGAGTAAGTAAGGATGCCAAGTGAATACATGGCTGTGGAATTAATATACTCTTAAACAATATTTCTTTTCTTTTTAATTTTTTAAAAATGTTTTATTTACTTCTGAGAGAGAGAGACAGCATGAACAGGGGAGGGTCAGAGAGAGAGGGAGACACAGAATCCAAAGCAGACTCCAGGCTCTGAGCTAGCTGTTAGCACAGAGCCCGACGTGGGGCTCGAACCCATGAACCGTGAGATCATGACCTGAGCCAAAGTTGGACGCTTAACCGACTGAGCCACCCAGGTGCCCCTTAAACAGTTTCTAAATATATGGCATAGCTTGAAGAAATGATAACTATTTGAAGTGAAAGGTTAGTGTGCTTTAATGAAGAGATGAAACTCATTTGTGATCGGCATCCTTGTCTATTTCATGCTTAAGTCCCAGGTTGGTTAGATATTAACCTGTCTCCCCAGTTTCACTGTTAATGTGCTTCTTGAATTGTTTTTCTCCATAGATAGTTCAGCTTAGCCTACAACTATTAAATTCAATATATTCAATATTCAAATAAATTCAAAATCTATTTAAGCTGTGAGTTTAGTAATCATTTAAATAAATATAAAATAAAACATATAATTGCCACTTTTTGCCCGTCAGATTGGAAGACGATGGTAGTCAGTAGTGGATAAGGATGTGGGGAAGTTGGGGGCACCATAGTGGCTCAGGCGGTTAAGCATCCGACTCCTGATTTTGGCTCCGGTTGGTGAGACTGAGTTCTGCGTCGGGCTGTGTGCTGACAGCATGGAGCCTGCTTGGGATTCTCTCCCCGCCAACTCCCCCGATCTCCCCCTGTGCTCTCTTTCTCTCAAAATAAAGTAATAAACATTAAAAAAAAAGGATGTGGAGAAGTTGGAACTCACACACTGTTGGTGGGAATGTAAGTTTCCTTGGAGGTAGATTTGGCAGTGTCTATTGGCATGTAAAATGTGCTTTCCCTGTGACCCATCAACTCCACTTCTAGAAATTTGTCCTATGGATATATTCATACACTTGCATGAAAAATAGGAATACAAAGGTTTTCTTTATAGCGTTGTTATAGCAAGAAAAAATGACACGTGATAGTTCTACACAATGGAATACCATTAAGCTGTTAGGAATGCGATGGATCTCTATTTGCTAATATAGAAAGACATCCCCTATTAAATATTAACTAATTTATTTTTAAATACACCTGGAAGCTCTTATTTATGTATGTATGTGATCTCTATACCCAGTACAGGGCTTGAATTCATGACCCCAAGATTAAGAGTCGATGCTCTACCAACTGAACCAGGAATGTGCCCCTGTTAAATGATATTTATATTTTTATTTTTAAAAGTGTGTGTGTGTGTGTATATATATACACACACACACACACACATATATTTAAAATATTTATTTATTTTGAAAGAGAGCGTGTGAGTAGGTGAGAGGGGCAGAGAGACAGAATCCCAACCAGGCTCTGTGCTGTCAGTGCAAGGCCTGACACCGGGGCTCAATCTCCTGAACCGTGAGATCATAACCTGAGCTGAAATCAGACTTGGACACTTTGAGCCACCCAGGTGCCCCTGTGTTTTTTTTTGTAATGTTTATATATTTATTTTGAGGGCATTTTGTTAATTGTTTTCTGTATGTCTTAAAGCTTTCTTGTCTCTTTTCCTTCTGTTTTGTTGATTTTTGTAGTGATATGTTTTATTCCTTTCTCATTTCCTTAACTCGCTTCATTTCCCTAATTTTGCTTAACTGACTGAACTGCCCAGGCACCCCTAAACTGTATTTTGTTTTAAAGTCATGTGGGGCGCCTGGGTGGCTTAGTCGGTTAAGCGTCCGACTTTCACTTAGGTCATGATCTCGCGGTTCGTGGGTTCGAGCCCCGCGTCGGGCTCTGTGCTGACTGCCAGCTCAGAGCCTGGAGCCTATTTCAGAGTCTGTATCTCCCTCTCTCTCTGACCCTCCCCTGCTCACGCTGTCTCTCTCTCCTAGAAATAAATAAAAATATTAAAAAAAAATAAAATAAAATAAAGTCATGTTACAGGACAATATGTGTAGAATATTTCTATTTTCATAAACTGTAAGAACTATCATTGAGGTATTCCCTATTTTCAGAGAAGATATTCACTTTTTACTCTATATACTTCTATAATGTTTATTTTTAATAAGCATGTGAGGAAGGGGTTAAGTGAGAACATCTTCATTTGGGAATTTTCTGTAGTAGTAGGGGAGGAAATGGAGGCTGGCCAGAGAAAAGAACCGCTCCATTCATATGAGATGTATCAGTCAAGTTTTTGAGTCAGAACTGAGGACTGGAGTGGCAGAAAGGGAGATATAATGGAATTGAGATCATTTTGTGGAGGTCTTACAGGCAGTGATAAAGAGCCTGCATTTGATGTGAAAAATGATCTATAAAATGGAGATGATAATAGTACCTAGTCCATTGGCAGAGACTGATGCATAGTAAGTATGCATCATTAGCTATTATTATTGAATAAAAATGCATTCTTTTGTAAGCCTGAATAAATTAATGTGTGGCCTTTTATTATGTGTGTTCATGCTTCTGCTGACCCCTCTGACAGACCACATAGCTTGTGTGTCTTTCCAGAAGTACCGATGGTTGCCCCAGCCATTTGTGTTCTTCACCTTTCATCCTCCCATCTGCCAACTGTTAGTATCAAACACTGAAGGGTTACAATTTTATTTATTTATTTACTTTCAATGTTTGTTTATTTTGAGAGAGAGACAGAGACAGTGGGGGAGGAGGGAGGGAGAGAGAGAGAGAGAGAGAGAGAGAGAGAGAGAGAGAGAATCCCAAGCAGGCTCCACGCTACTGTGAGATCACGACCTGAGCCAAAATCATGAGTCAGACACTTAACCAACTGAGCCACCCAGGTGCCCCCTCATGGGTTACACTTTCAGAGCTTTAGACATATGATGTCCTCCAAGTTGGTATTGGTTTGTTTACCAGTATTATCTTGTATACTAGTTAACATTGGGAGTTTGGGGAAAAAAAGAGGGGAACAGGTAATTTGGATGGAAAACGTCTTTTCTGTGCCCATGGGATTTGGAATAGATAATGTCACTTTGCACTGAATGTGTTCATCAGTTTTTGTTAGCAGTGCAGTGTAAATGAGCATATTAGCTACAACACCTACATTGGCAGCCAGCAGTCTCCTTGTGAATCCTCTTAGAAAACAGAAGTCTGGCAAGAAGTATTCTTGAGCAGTTGAAATGTCTTTGGGGAAATTATGAAGGGCAAATAAAGTAGGAAAAATTTCTCCTCCCCCAAAAAGTTGTTTCACAGCTGAAAGCCAGGAGAAAAGACGTTTTACTTGTGGACTGAGATGTGACCGTGTCATTGGCAGGACTTCAGAGTTCATTCTGTATTTCAGCTTCTCATTTAAGTTTGTCATTTAAAGACTTTAAAGGTATATTCAGATTTCATGAAAAAAAATTACAAAACTATTTTAAGAATGATGAATTTCTCACTTTATAGTATACATATTGTAATGTAAATTATTTTTTTAAAAAATTTTTAATGTTTTATTTATTTCTAGGAGAGAGAGACAGCGTGAGCAGGGGAGGGTCAGAGAGAGAGGGAGTCACAGACTCTGAAACAGGCTCCAGGCTCTGAGCTAGCTGTCAGCACAGAGCCCGATGCGGGGCTCGAACCCACGAACCGCGAGATCATGACCTAAGCGAAAGTCGGACGCTTAACTGACTAAGCCACCCAGGCGCCCCTGTAATGTAAATTATTTTTCCTTTCCACTTCCAGTTAAAATGTATCTTAAAGCATGTCTTTTTGAGGTTTTAAAATAAAAACCTTGAGCAGAAATAACAAGAGAAGTTTATATTTAAACACAGTACTTGGCACTTAAGAGGTGTTCAGTAAATTTTTATCAAATATTAATGTGTGCATGAATGAAAAATATTTTGAATTTGAACTTCATACCCTGTGATTTGGGCACAGTCAAGCATTGGTGTATAAAGGTCCTTTGTTCAGTCCCCATTTCCATGCCTATTTTCCTCTCCCACCCCATAAGCACCGTCTCTAATGTGTTTGATGTATGTCCTTAATTCTATATGCATCTATCTAGAATGTTTAGTGATTTGGGTGGAGGTCCTTTAATTCTAAAACTTTTCATTATACTGCACTGTTGCAGAATTTGACTATAGGATTCTGCCTGTAAAAATGCTTTAGCTCTGGGGCACCTGGCTAGTTCAGTTGGTGGAGCATGTGGCTCTTGATCTTGGGGTTCTGAGTTCAAGCCCGTGTTGGGTGCAGAGATTGCTTAAAAATAAAATCTTTAGGAGCAACCCAGGTGGCACAGTCAGTTAAGCATCTGACTCTCGGTTTTGGCTCAGGTCATGATCTCATGGTTTGTGGGTTCAAGCCCTACACCCGGCTCTGTGCTGGCAGTATAGAGCCTACCTGGGATTCTCTCCTCTCTCTGCCCTTTCCCCCTTGTTGTTCCTTCTCTCTCTCTCTCTCTCTCTGTCTCTCTCCCACCCCCAATAAATAAATAAGCTTTAAAAAACCGAAATACTTAAAAAACAGTGTTCTAGCTCTTACTCTGGTTTTCCTTTTTTCACTCAACACTGTTTTAAGATCTGTGAATGTTTTTAGAAGTACGCTTAGCTAATTGCTCCGACCTGTAGCACGCTATTACTCCGTGGTCTGCCTCCATTCCCATAGCGATGGGGTGCCTAGGCTACCATAAGCAGTGCTACAAATAACAGTCTTGTTTGTGTTTGTTATGGACACGGGGAGGATTTGTTTGGGATACAAGCTCAGGAGCGGCATTGTAGCACGGGTCCTGACAGGCTGCTGCGTGGTGGATCAGTGCGCACACCTCATGGGCATTGAGTTCTCCGCCTCGCAGCACTTGCTATTGTCCGCGGTTCGAATTTTCGCTATTTAATTATGTCTTATTTTAGTTTACATTTTCTAGTTACTAGTGAGTTTGAACATTTCTTCATATTTTAGTTAGCTGTTTCCCTTCTGTGAAAGAAGCATGAAAGAAGAAACAAAACATTTTTAAAAAAATTTATTGAAGTATAATTGACATAAAACATGTTAGTTTCAGGTATATAACATGATTTGCTATTTGTATATATTGTGAAATGATCACCTACAATAAGTCTAGTTAACATCACCATACATTGTTATAAAATGTTTTTTTCTTGTAGCGTAGATTTTTTCCTACTGTCTTGCTAATTTGCTGTAAGAATAGATCTGAATTAGCATTTTATTATTATTTCAAAGCTGGAGGAGCTCTTGGTTATGCATTACATTTTATAAGATACTAATGTGTTTTCTCAAACTTCAAAAAGGATTCTTCATACTTTATGTGGAACCGTAGAGTATTGTTTTTTTCTTGATTCCAAGAGACTGAAACGAATGTGTTTTTATGCATTCAACTTGAAGGCTGTACAGTATGCTACAATTAAGCCACCCTGCTAATTCATCTCTTCCCATGGTCTTCATTTATGTTGAAAGGAGAGCAAAGTTCTTAGCAGAGTAGATTAGGTGGGAGAGTGGCTTCATTACAGTAGTTTAAAAAGATCTCCCCTGACCACAAATCAGTGGATTATCAGAGAATATTAGATCCAGCTATTTCCCACGTGTACAGTCTCCCTAGATGTCAGAAAACTGAGTAAATGGTGGGCGGCACCTTCTCTACTTGTCTATTTATTGAAGAGCCCAACACTTGATTATAAGTATGATTTTAACATTCATTGAACAGAAGTAGATAATGTTAAATATGATGAACGAACACTATTTTAGATGCACTTGCTGTGAGAGAGCAGTAGAAAATCTACATGTTTTAATTTTTACAGTGTTTGGAGATAGAGATAGAGAAGAGCATATTTCCTGAGATGCCGTTTCTTAGAGGCTTATTTATTAGTCATTTCAGGTTTGCGCATGAATCCCACTACTGTTTGTTTCAGTGGTTAGGAAAGGCTGAATAACCCTGACACAAAATGTTGACTTGTTTCAACAAATCCGCAGTATTGGCGTTTTCCTGAGGAAACAGTTGTGTCTTAACCGTTTTCATTTCTTAACCAAAATGTGATGCAGTCAAGTTATTCTTTTAACTTTGATTTAGCATCTGTTTGAGTGTGTGAAAAAAGAATCTTAATTTGTGAAGTGTTTGATGCAGTCATAAACTATGAACTTTCCCCAGTCATACCATAATATGTTTAAATTTTTCCTTTTTTTTTTTTTTTTCCTTCCTGGCTTTGTAGTTATGACTTTTGAATAAGTATCTGTCAGCAAAACATTGCTTGAAAACAAAGCCACATTCTATGCTCAGGTGTAGTGTTTTTCAAATAACTTGATTTTGCTTTGCCTTGAAATACGTGTTTTTCTTTACTATTTTCTTTTTCCCTCAGAAACCTTGCTTGGGAAATCATGGGTTGTTTTTTTTGTTTTGTTTTGTTTTAGATGTGATTTTCAAACATTCTCTTTAACCGTTTCAAGAATCTTTTAAAATTTTATATTTATCAATGCTAAACTTTATGTAACATAAAAAGTACCCTACCTGCTTTTCCTCTCCCCAGCATTTGACCTCTACAAGGACTTCCATTTTCTGTTCCTCCAGCTGTTTCTTTTGGCATTTAATGCCATACTTTTAGGCAGTAGACTTATGCTATTTTTTAAAAGTCTGTGTAGATCGTTCTCGAGACCTGCATAGCTATCATCCTTGGATCTCTCTTCCTACATAATGGTTATTTCCTTCACCTCCCTCTGGTGGGACCCCTGCTTCCTGAATGCCACATTTCCCTCGTTGTTGTTTATACTTAAGCAATTCTTCCAGAAGTTTCCTAAGAAAAAGGTGCATAGGATGTAAATTTGAGAATTTGCATGTATGAAAATGTCTTCCTTTTCTCTCATACTTGATTTATAGTTTACCTGGGTGTAGAACAAAGAATAATTTTCTGAGTTTAACAGGAATTGATCTATTGAGCACTTAAGGTTTTTTAGCTTCTGTTGTTGTTAATAAAAAGTCTGATGATGTTCTGACTTTTTTTTTTCTTTCCCCTCAATTGGAGGTGGCTTGGGAGGTAATGTTTGTCTTTCTGATGTTCTAAAATTTTATGATAATCTGCCTTACTGTGAGCCTTGTTTTATCTGTTGTGCAGGGCACATCAGGGGCCTATTCAATCTGGAAACATACATTTTTCAGTTCTGGGAGATTTACTTGAATTCTTAAATTCTAACCAATCTCCCCCTTTTCTCTCTGCCCCCCCCTTTTTAAAACGTTTTTACTTATTTATTAGAGAGCAAGTGAGCATGTGAGCAGGGGAGGAGTAGAGAGAGAGGGAGAGGGGGAATCCCAAGCAGGCTCTGCACTGTCAGCATGGAGCCAGATGTGGGGCTCGAACCCATGAACCCCAAGATCATGACCTGAGCTGAAATCAAGAGTTAGACACTTGGGGCACCTGGGTGGCTCAGTCGATTAAGTGTCTGACTTCGGCTCAGGTCATGATCTCACAGTTCGTGGGTTTGAGCCCCGCGTCAGGCTCTGTACTGACAGCTAGCTCAGAACCTGGAGCCTGTTTCAGATTCTGTGTCTTCCTCTCTCTCTGACCCTCCCCTGCTCATGCTGTCTCTCTCTCTCTCTCAGAAATAAATAAAACATTAAAAAATTAAAAAAAAAAGAGACATTTAACTGACAGATGCCCCCCTGCCTTCCTTTCCCCTGATTTTCCTGTTCTTTCCCTTTTTTTTTTTTTTTTTTACACATTTATTTATTTTTGAGGGACAGAAAGAGTGAGCATGAGCAGGGAGGGGCAGAGAGAGGCGGAGACACAGAATCTGAAGACAGGCTCCAGGCTCTGTCTGAGCTGTCAGCACAGAGCCCGATGTGGGGCTCGAACTCACGGACTGCGAGATCATGACCTGAGTTGAAGTCGGATGCTTAACCGACTGAGTCACCCAGGCGCCCCTGTTCTTTCCCTTTTGTACTCTCATTATTTGTGTTTGGAATGTAGAGAATGATGGGTCCTTTAATTTTCCCATCTTTCTGTATTTCATCATTTTTGTCTCTGTGCTCTACTTTCTGGAAGATGTCTTGAACTTTATCTTCAGACTCTTCTAATTAGGTTTCTGCTATCATATTTTTAAGTTTCCATTTTTTTTTCCTCTGAATGTTTCCCCCCCCCCCCCAGTTTTCCCCAAGGTTTTACTTTTATGTAATCTCTGTACCCAGCATGGGGCTTGAACTCAGAACCCCAAGATCAAGTCAGATGCTCTACCAGCTGAGCCAGTTAGGCGCCTCTCTGAATGTTGCTTTGTTTTTTTGCTTTTAAGTTTATTTATTTTGAAAGAGACCGAGACAGTGCCAGTGAGGAAGGGGCAGAAAGAGAGGGAGAGAGAGACTGAATCCCAGGCCAGCTCTGTGCTGCCAGCTGTGGAGCCCAACAGAGGGTTTGATCCCACAAACCATGAGATGAACCAAACCAAGAGTCTGTCACTCAACCAACTGAGCCACCCAGGCACACCTGAACGTTGCTTTTTAATAGTCTTCTATTTTTGTTTCATGGGATAGCTCTTCTCTCAGTATGTTAATTGTAATTACATTTTTCCCCCTACAGTTTCCTGTACCATCTGTTTCCTTAAAATACCTTTACTTGATCATTTATTTTAGTTTTTCATTTAGGGGATTTTCTTAAATGTATAGCCTTGGCTGTCTTACTCATGTTCCATAATGAGCCACTGAAAAACTGAAAGCTGGGTTTGACAGAGTAGGGGCTTCTAAAAGTTGGCTGGTGGCATTATTCATTATAAGATAGTTAGGAGGTCTCCTCTAGTCGTCAGTATTTGTAGGTGTTTTTCTGTTGGGCAAATTCTTCTCCAGAGAGAATGCTCCCATCATTGGCTTACCCCAGGCTGAAACATTTGGGGAGCTGAATGGAGAAAGAGCTGGGGATAGCTACCTTTCAGGATGTCTACTTTTCCATAATCTCTATCTTTTTAGACAGCCGTGCCTTCCCCAAGTTGTGCTTAAGTCCAAAGTCTCTCTAATTTCCACAGTAGGCTTCCCATCTTCTGATGCAAGTAATGGCTGCTTGGGTTAGAACTTTCACCCTGTTCTTTTTCAACCCTGCCTGCTGTCCCCACTTGCAGAGGTATTCTGAACTTTTTGGTGTGTCCCAGCACAATTCAGTTTGCTCTGGGCTTCCCCTTAATGCTCTCTTAGTTTTTACATTGTATGCTCTGCTAAATCAGATAACCTATCCATCTGCTTTTCAGCTTCCAAAAACTTATAGTGGTTTCCTCTCTTATGATTTGTTCTCGTAGATCTTGTTTTTACTGCTGTTTTAGTGGAGTTATGAAGAGAGCAGAGATGTAAATGCAGGTGTTGAATGTGTTATGTTTCATTGAAAATCCAACCTTAGTTCTCTAATGCCCTTTTTCAGTACAAGACTTAGAATGGCTTATTTAATTGCAAAATTTTGCTACAGTACAGAATTCTGGATAACGTAAATTCATTTTGGGTTTTGCTATCCTTATGGATTAATGCCTAACACGTAGCTTGCTGTAAGAGAATGATATCTGAGTGGCTTAGAAAGTTTACAGATAGAATGATAGGCCTTTAGGTCATCATGTAACTTAATGTTCCTTTTACTGATGTGGAAACAGACCCAGAGTGCAAAGTGGCTTATTTATGTCTGCTCATCTATCTAGAACTGGAAATGAGTCTCTTTTCCAGTTGTCTTTTCTTTACCAGTATGGTTCTGTGGTCTCTCATTAAAGTAACTGGAAAGAGAAGCCCTTTATTCATTGTGCATGTTACCCAAATGTCCGGTTAATTTTATGTACATTTTAAGTTTGCAGTCATGAGTTCAAAGGATTTTTAAAAAGATTTTATTTATTTTGAGAGAGAGCAAGTGCACAGAAAAGCAGGTGAGGGGCAGAGAGAGAGAGAGAATTCTAAGCTAGCTCCATGCTGTTAGTGTGGAGCCCATCATGGGTCTCAAGCTCACAAACCGTGAAATCATGACCTGAGCCATAATCAAGAGTCAGGCACATAACCAACTGATTCATCTTGGTGTCCTAGGGGGTTGTTTTTACATGTTTTTCTGTTAATTTGGGGGGTCCAGTTTTATTTTGGTGAACTTCAAAACTTAAGAAAATCAGTATTTACCATTTAAAGATGTTTCTGTTTTGAGGAATCTGTATTAAACATTTAAAAGGAATTCGTATTAAACATTTCTTTTTTTTCCTCCTACTATTCTATTTTCAGTGAGTCCCAAAAGTTCTTTGAAGGGGAAGGTGGAAACTCTTTCCTGGCTATAATTATAGCAGGTGAAATAATTTAGAACAAATCAGGATGTCAAAATTCGAAAGTAATGTGGGAAAGGGAAGCAGGTATAAAAATTTCAACAGGTTTTCTTGGAGAAATCCTAGAATGCTTTCTTTTTTTTTAAATTTATTTCTGAGAGAGAGAGAGAGACAGCATGAGCAGGGGAGGGTCAGAGAGAGAGGGAGACACAGAATCTGGAACGAGGGAGACACAGGATCTGAAGCAGGCTCCAGGCTCTGAGCTGTCAACACAGAGCCCAATGTGGGGCTTGAACCCACAGACCGTGAGATCATGACCTGAGCCGAAGGCAGATGCTTAACTAAGCCACCCATGCGCCCCAATCCTAGAATGCTTTCTTTACCAACTTTTCAAAACTCAACTCAGTTCTTCTCCTCTAAGACCTCTCTCTCCATTTTACCCCATGCGACATCAATCTTTTGTGTTATTTCCCCATTCCCTCCTGTATACTGTACATTTGCCCACAGTACACTACCGAATTCATTCTGTGGTGACATAGAATTCTTTGGGAGCAGAACCCCTGCCTTGTACTTCTGACTACATCACTTACACACATACTTCGGGAATGCCTTCTTTGACTGAGGCACCAGGCTCCTCTGTAGGTACTGGCACCTGTCGGGGTACGTATTAGGTCTTGGATTCCTGATGGTTGGTATAAATTCACCTTTTCTCTAGTCACTATTTCGAGGCAATTGAAAAATCAGACTCTGCCCCTTTGTGTCACATTGGTGGCTGACGTTAACAGCTGGGAGCAGAGTGGAGAAACCTGTTATTTGGAAGCCAGGGTCTAACATTCCCTTGTGTGGGGCGCGAACATGTTGTAAGACAAGCCCTCTGAAATTCCTTACAGCTTCCAGTTTTCATGACCGTAAGATGTGCTCCCAGGGAATCAGGGGTACTCTTTGTAAGAACTAACCCACAAAGGAAAATAACATCTCTTAGGATTGACTGGAGGCTGTTGGAAATGTTTCCATAACGGACCTAAGCGGTTGCATACATAGTCTGAGTAATCTAGAACACTTAGAATAACAGAGCATTGGTTTTGTTTTTTGTTTTTTTCCTCTCCCCCTTTTCTAAGGTTAAAATGTACTTTCTCATTATACTTTGAAAATGCTTTAACTTCTATTTTTTCTAATTTATTTATTGTGAAATATTATATATGTGAGATATATTTTAGAACATGTGTATTTTATTATATTTTTTAAAAGATTTTATTTTTATTTTATTTTATTTTTCATGTTTATTGTTTGTGGGAGGGAGAGCATGAGAGGAGGAGGGGTCCAGAGAGGGAGACAGGATACCAAGTGGGCTCCTCGCTGACAGCAGAGAACCCTATACAGGGCTCAGGCAGATGCTCTACTAACTGAGCCACCTAGGCTCCTCAAGCTTTTATTTTTAAGTGATCTCTCCACCCAGTGTGGGGCTCAGGAGTTTCATGCTCTACTGATTGAGCCAGTCAGATGCCCTAAAACATATGTACATTTTAAAGACCTTGGGGCGCCTGGGTGGCTTAGTCGGTTAAGCGTCCGACTTCCGCTTAGGTCATGATCTCGCGGTTTGTGGGTTCGAGCCCCGCGTCAGGCTCTGTGCTGACTGCCAGCTCAGAGCCTGGAGCCTGTTTCAGTCTGTGACTCCCTCTCTCTCTGCCCCTCCCCTGCTCACGCTGTCTCAATCTCTCTCTCTCTCCTAGAAATAAATAAAATATAAAGACCAGGGCGCCTGGGTGGCTCAGTCAGTTAAGCATCTGACTTTGGCTCAGGTCATGATCTTGTAGTTTGCAAATTTGAGCCCTGCATCAGGCTCTGTGCCAACAGCTCGGAGCCTGGAGCCTGCTTCAGATTCTGTATCTCCCTCTCTCTGTGCCCCTCCCGTGCTCTCACTCTGTCTCTCTCTCAAAAATAAACAAACATTAAAAAAAAAAAAAAAACATAAAAAAAGCCCAGTGAAACAAAAGCCAGGATAACCATCCTAAAAGTGTAGAAGTTTCCTTTGTGATCCTCCCTTATGCCCCACCCCAGGTTAAATGCCACCCTGACTGTTATCAAGAAGGTTAGGATTTTGCTTCTTTTTATTATGGTTTCAAAAATGTTTGTTTGTTTATTTTGTGAGAGAGCACACACACTCAAGCTAGCTGCCATGGGGGATGGGCAGAAAGAGACAGAGAGAGAGGATCCCAAGAAAGCTCTGTGCTATCAGCACAGATCCCAGCGAGGGGCTCAGTCTCACAAACTATGAGATCATGATCTGAGTGCAAATCAAGAGTCCACCGCTTAACTGACAAAACCATCCAGATACCCCTTTTTAAATTATGTTTTAAATTCTAAACTGGGAAACGAATTAGCTTAATAATGAAAGGCCTTCATTTTTTTTACATGTGTGTTTTACTTATTTTTAGTTAATTTTAAGTGTTGATTTTTGAGAGAGCAGGGCAGGGGTGAGTTGGGGAGGGCGGAGAGAGAGGGCATGGACAGGATCTGAAGCGAGCTCAGTGCTGACAGCAGAGAGCCAGATACGGGGCTCGAATTCACAAACTGTGAGATCCTGACCTGAGTCAAAGTTGGACACTTAACCAATTGAGCTAATTGTGTTATGTGTGTTTTATTTTTTATACAAGGTAATACTAGAAGAATTATAGATGATGCTGTTGTGCCATTGACTCTTCTGAGCACTTTTTCTTTTTTTTTTAGAAAGATTTTTTTTTAACATTTATTATCAAGAAACAGAGACAGAGGATGAGCAGGGGAGGGGCAGAGAGAAGGGGAGACACAGAATCCGAAGCAGGCTCCAGGCTCTGAACAATCAGCATAGAGCCCAGCATGGGCTCAGACTCACAACTCATATCATGACCTGAGCCTAAGTCGGACGGACGCTTAACCGACTGAGCCACCCAGGTGCTCCCTAAACCTGCTTTCTTAACCACAAAACCTAATTAGGGTCTTGTTTTAGAACTTGATACAGTTTTATATTTTTAAGATCTGGGTTTCTTTTNAAGCCACCCAGGCGCCCCAAGATCTGGGTTTATTTTCTATCTTGGAATACAATAACCAGATAACCATGCAGCCATCAAGCTCTGTATTGCTTCTGCTAGAACCTGTTGGAAAGCTCTACAGGGTTTTGGTTCTTGTCCAAACCCTCCTAACATCTCATTGCTTGGCACAGATGTATAATCCTAAACCTTTTTGTATCTTTAGTATTATCCATTTTAGAGCCCTTCTAAAATGTTTATTTTAAATTCTTTTTTTTTTATTTATTTNTTTATTTTATAAATACCTGTTTTTTGATGGGAATTTTCGGGGAAAACCAACAATATCACTTGATAGTATAGTGGATAGTGATATGTAGGTTAGAGTTAGCTTTAATTTTTAAAAGAAGAGCTGTGATTATAGGAAGCATTTTTCTAATATTCAAAATTCTTAAAATAATTTCACGTTTGTAAGTAATTTGGGGCGCTTATATTGATATAATTTCCAAGAGATAGCTTCTTTTCAAAAAGTTATTGGCTCTAGTGAATTTGTTTCCTTTGTAGAGTTTTCTATGAAAACAACTAGCTGCTGTGATGTCTTTTTTTTTTTTTTTTAAAGTAAGCTCTGTACCCAATGTGAGGCTTCAACTCATGACCCCAAAATCAAGAGTCTTATGCTCTACTCCCTGAGCCAGGCTGCAGTTCTAAGAGTTTATGTTTTAAAATTTAAAATCAGAAACTGTTTCTATAGAAGGAGTTCCTTTTTCAGTTCAGTCCCTTCTTTTTTAAAATTTTTGATGCTTTATTTATTTTTGAGAGAGAAATAGAGACAGCATGAACAGGGAAGGGTCAGAGAGAGAAGGAGACAGAATCCGAAGACAGGAGACAGGCTCCGGGCTCTGAGCTAGCTGTCAGCACAGAGCCTGATGCGGGGCTCGAACCCACGAACTGTGAGATCATGACCTGAGCCAAAGTCGGACGCTTAACTGACTGAGCCACCCAGGCGCCCCCAGTTCAGTCCCTTCTTGAGCAAGACATGTAAAGTGTCTCAGGATATTGTTAACTGCCAACTGAATTTTACCATGGCACAAAACCAAACTTCATTAAACCTCATGTTCTTTGCCACATATGTAGAGTTATTGAATCACAATAGTTATCTTGGGCCTGGTACTGCCATTTTTTTGCTGTGTGATCCTGGCCTAGTCTTTAATAACCAATTTGAGTATCCATTCTTCATCTGTGTAAAGTGCCACTGACACCTACCGGATGTGTGCAAAAACACCTCACATAGCACGGTATCTAGTAGGGGTATAATAAATGTTCATAAATGTTCTCTTCCCATTAAAATCACTGCTCTGTCATGACAAAATTATTGTGTAGTATTTATAAAATGTGCTTAGTAATAACAACTAATGTTTTTAAAATGGTTTGAATGTATGCTGGCAGACTGAGCTCTACCAATTAATAATATTTATTATATGTGGGGAGTATAAACACAGCATTAGATTTAAGCACAGTGACGAAATAGCAATTCCGTTGTCTATGGAAGGCCGTTTTTGTGGCTGTCGCTGCTGCTTGCACACTAAATGGGATTTGGTACTGCTTTTGTTTGCATACATTTATCTTGGATGATTGGGGAGAATGCAAGTATTGTATGCTATTGCTTTTAAGTCATTTTATATTTTGGTGAGAAGAAATTCTCAATATGGCTAAGAGCTTATGCCCTTTAATCCCTATAAGCTGTTAAGACCAGGATGTTATTTAATTAAAATAAAGACACAGATACCAAAAATACATGTTAGGATTCTTGTGCTCCACACGAAAGATCGGGTTCTTTTATCCTAGCATGTTTCCCCAAACACCTGAAATGTTCAAATATCACTGTCTCTTCTCACCACAATAATGATCTACAGCCTCTGCTATTTTTGGTAGCAAAGGAAAGAAGAGCTAACCCATGTGCAGCTCTTGTCAGTTTACAGTGCACTTCCACACACATTTCCTTATCTGATTTGTGCAGCACCCTTGGAAGGGAGCAGAGCTGATGTTACATCCATGTACAAGACATTAGTGAATTGTCTAGAGTCACACTGCTAATAAGTGGATAAGCTAAGGCTCTTGCACTCCTGTGTTCTTATGCCCCTTATGAATAAACAGCCCCATCTAGTATTTTAAGATACGGAAGTCAATCAAGACGGGTGGATTTCTAAACCTTTTTTGATTCTAACCACCACACAGAAATTAGGGGAAAAAAATTTCTAATGTGTTGCTTGACCATCTTTCAGCCTGACACTCTGGCTCTCTTATACATCATTGTAATGGTCCCAATATGTTTTTATTTCAGAAGGCTGAGACAGTGTGCAGTGTTTCATTTTAAAACAAACATGTGCGCATGTAGAGATGAAAAAAGTTACAGCTTACAGTGGTAAATGCATGTGAAGTTTTTAGTTGAAAATACTTTGTAAATGTTAGAAAGCATATTGCCTAAGAAGTAAAATTTGAGATCAAGTTCAGTTTAAAAGAGGAGGTCCTCTCTTAGCAATTTATGCAACTAACAGTATATATTAAGTCAATAGGACACTAGTATGAATGAGAAACAATCTGTTCTCAGAAAGTTCATAGTCTAGGTTGATATTCCATGTACACTGTATAACATAGCTTTATAAGCTCATGGACCACATTTCTGTTTAATGGTGAAAAAGCATTTTCTTTTTAGTTTATTTATTTTGAGAGGGGGAGAGAGAGAGAGAGAGAGAGAGAGAGAATTCCAAGCCAGGCTTGATATTACGATCGTGAGATTATGACCTGAGCCAAGATCAAGAGTTGGACTGAACCACCTAGGTGTCTCGAAAAAGCATTTAAATAAACAGGTTATAAGAAATCAATTCATTTGGCAAGTGAACTTGGATTTTACCACCTAGATTATTCTTTTTTTTTTTTTTAAGCCTGTTTATTTATTTTGAGAGAAAGAGCGTGTGCGTATGAGTTGAGGAGGAGCAGAAGGAAAGGGAGAATCCCAATGCAAGACTTGAACTGATGAACTGTGAGATCATGACCTGAGCCAAAATCGAGAGTCCAGTGCTTAACTGACTGAGCCACCCAGGTGGCCCCACCTAGATTATTTTTAACCATGGTCAGAGTGTGTAAGGTCAGTCCTAGCACCCTTTGTATTTCACAGACCATCACAAATCTGTTTTGCAGTTTCTGTGCAGAGATCCTAAATTTGAACATAAACCATCAGTCAGAACCATTAATGGATGAAACCCATAGCAACTAATAACTTAGAATAGTAAAGTCAGCAGATCTTGAGTCTTTTGTTCATGCTATGCATACTGTGCTCTGAAATGTGGTGTTAAATGTTTCTTTTTACATGATTATTTACTCTGGGTAATATGTACAAATTGTGGAATTTCAAATTCGAGTGGACCTGGATATCACAAAACTTTTTAGTAACAAGAGCGTGGACTGAAATCCAGGCTTGCTGATATCCACCCTAGCTCTCTTTCTTCCTGCCAGTCGAACCTGGACTTCCTAATTTGGCATCCAAGAGACATTTAATTGTGGTCTTCTTAAAATTTTACATGAGGTTTTGCTATTTAGCAGTGGATGCATGTAAAATTGTTCCTTATTATCAGAGTTTAGTCTGCCTTTGTATCTTCTAAGGCTTTTGGCCTATTTTTTACTTTGGACTTTCTACCCAACTACAGAGAAATCATCTAACTCAGGTTCTAGGCCGTTGGTTGGTTCTTCAGCTGTGACAATGAAAATGTTTCCACTTCAAAGCAGTCAACATTAGATGTAGCTTCCTGGCTTATCACACCTGCCTTGTCTGCTCTCAGTGTTGTTTTCAGGCACCTGAGAGGGATGTTTGGAACCACCTGGAAAACCATAAAGTGCTATTCATGCATGAGTCTTCTGATTAGTTGTATACTTGAGACTTTTTGTAATAAGACATTTTGCTATATGAGCTTATTGATTGGAATAGGCCAAAAATGGGACCAGGTCAAGGAAAACACTCAGATCCTGCATGGCCTTGCTGGTACTAAAATCATAGAGTGGATGGGTGGTTGGAAGTAAGCCTAGAGCATTGGTGCCTTTGAATGTGAATAGAAATGACAGATGGATTTGAAAATTTTCTTTGTTTCCTATCCAGCATGTTTGTTCTTTCATCAGTATTTATTGAACATCTCGTAAAGACTAGGCACAGTTTTAGACATTACTGATGTTCACAATAAGTAAGACAAGGTACAGTCATTGTCCTGCAGGAGTTCACAGGGAAAGACAGTTGTAGACAAGGCATAACTAGGATAATAAGTGTATAACTAGGATAATAAATGTTTGTATTTCGGAATGTGCCACACAACTGACCTTGCCAAGAAGGGCATAATCTTGATTAGATTGTTTTCTGATTTAAACGTATTAATATTCTCTTGATGAACTTTCTAAACTTTATAAAATACATTATAAAATACATATTAAAGATATTTTGAGATATATAATGTACAAACTATATTTTAAAATATATAAACTATATTTAGCTTACAGTGTATATATATTGAATCTTAATTATATTTAATCTATGTATTTAGAGAACTTTAATTACCTAGAATATGAATCTGTTCTACTTGGGACGCCATCTGAACATTACCTGTCTGACTACATTAATATTAGAGAGCTCTTCAAGGACCAGCATTACTGCTCTCATTTCAATGTTAGTCCTTAGCGCTAGGACTACTTAGGAGCAGAAGCCTGGTTTTGAATCCTAGCTCTGCCCCTTAGTAACTGTGGAACATATTTGTGCCTCAGTTTCAGTGTCTGTCAAATGGGAATAAAGATAATATTTAACTCATAGTTGTTGTGAGAAGTGAATGAGTTAATGTATGCGAGAGTGCGTAGATGAGTGGCTGGCACATATTAAAGGCTATATACGTGCCGGGGGTATCTATCCTCCTCCTCCTCATTATCATCATCGTTGTTATTGTTATTATTTGACGGAATAAAAATAAGGTAAGGTTTTCAAGAATGGATTTTCTCCTTAAGTTCTGAAAATTGCTGTAAACTAAAGGTAGAAAAATAAAAGAAGAGAGCTAAATCTTTGTTGATCATCAGCTGTGTGCCAGGTAGTGACCTAGCATTTTACCTACATTCTCATTTAGTCCTTAAACTAGTGCTATGAAGTATATAAGAAGATAGGCTCAGACAAATTAAGAAACTTGCATAAAGTCTTATACTAGTAAGTGAGCACTGTGTTGATAGCTGGCCTCTGTTACTCTGCATCCTGTTCTCTTGCCTTGTATAATGCCAGAGAACCTGAGAATTCAGCAAGTCTCACTAGGTGGTAAACTTGAAATTTGCTTGTTAGGGACTTTATTTTTAATGACCATTTAAAAGGATGTCATCCGTTGGTTTGTTCCTACTGTAGTGATTTGTTTTATGTGTCTGTAATTCTCCTCTTCCCACTCAAAAGTATATTGCAGTAGTTTAGGGGGAGCCCGGGTGGCTCAGTCGTTTAAGTGTCCAACTTCGGCTCAGGTCATGAACTCACAGTTTGTGAGTTCGAGCTCCACATTGGACTCTGTGCTGACAGCTCAGAGCCTGGAGCCTGCTTCAGATTTTGTGTCTCCCTCTCTCTCTACCCCTCCCCCACTCGTGTTCTGTCTGTCTCTGTCGGAAATAAACAAACATTAAAAAAAAGTATATTGCAGTAGTTTAAAGGATCTAAGTGGAATCTAGATGGAAAATATTTGAACATTTGGAGCCTTATTAATCTTTTTCAGAATTAAGCTCAAGATCACCATCATAATTATTTTTTTCTTTCATAGTTTATTGTCAAGTTGGTTTCCATATAACACCCAGTGCTCATCCCAGCAGGTGCCCTCCTCCATGCCCATCACTCCCCTTCCTCTCTCCCCCACCCCCATCAGCCCTCAGTTTGTTCTCAGTATTCAAGAGTCTCTCATGGTTTGCCTCCCTCCCTTTTCCCTGTTTTTCCCCTTCTCCTCCCCCATTCACCATCATAATTATTGAGGTCATTACTCCTCAGATTGATAGCTATTTCATAGAGCTTTTAAGCCTAAACTCCATGTAGTCACAGATCCTAGGTACTGATCCTTTTTTTAAAATTTATAAATTCAAGAAATTGCTTTTCTCTTGCTATATATTAGCCCAGCCTTATGGGTTGTTTCCCCCACAGGTAATAGAGAAGAGGAAACCTAATCAATGGCTGTGGAATAATATGGAAGAAGATGGAAAAAACTTGTTTAGTGGGTAAGAAAAAAACTATAATAATGTTATGTATGGCCAATCTGTAGTAAGTGGTCAAGGTTGGTATACCATTAGGGTGAGTAATAGTTGTCTTAACCCCATTCTGAACTTTTACCACCTTTTTCCTTCTCACTGTTGTGAATTTTTCAGTACTATGAGCTAACTTAATCTACGAGGAGACACAATATTTGACGATAAAGGTAGGACATTTATGGATCAGCAACCATACTAAAAAACAAATTTAGGATAGGTCTTGAGGCCTCCTGGTGGTTGGATAGAGACCACATCTGTCACGACCTGTCAAGGGTATTAGCCACCCCTTCTCATTTTCCAAATACTGCCAGCCACTGTGATGTTAGGCTCACTGTGGCGATCCTGTTCGTTTAGGCATGTGCAGATTATGTCAATGGAATTCCACAGAAATTCCAATAAAGCGTGTGACTAATTTATGAGATAGAAATTTTTGTAATCATTCAAGTCCAGACATTCTTATCGTCAATAATCAAACATTATAGATAACCAAAATCGTCTCCCTAAACCTAAGCACCCCGTCCCCCAGGGTATATAAGTGTATGCTATGTATTTGTGTAGCCTTCTACTTTGCCTAATGAAAAGTTGGGTTTAGAAGCCAAACTGATTTTAACTAGTCATCATTAACTTGACATTTGGGCAGCTTAATTTCTCTGTGGCTCAATTCCTTGGTATAAGTGGGGATAGTAAAATTCCTATTTAATCATGATGTTGAGGATTAATTAGTTAATACATCTAAAAAACTTGGAATAATGCCTGAAACATAGTAAATATTCAGTAAGAGTTAGCTATAATTCTCATATGTATCCCAGTTAGCCTTTTTATGTACCAGCCCTCCACAGATGAATCTTTTTCTGATATACTGCAGGAGTTAAGCCATCTTGTTAGTTAACCCTGGTGGCAAGGATTTCTAAAAATTTTCATGAAAGTGTTCTTTTTGGTTTCAAGCTTCAGTTCTCTCCAAGTATGCTGCTAGACTGTGTGTGAGAATAGAGTTAGACACCTTCAGCTCTTACTGCCTGGCTCATGGTGTATATGGTGCTTACAGGAATACATGCATAAAAACTCTCTTCTGGCTCTGATAGTTTTGTCTTGCCCTGTTGTGTTACAGCAGAAGGCTTGATCCTCTTGTTTCTAGGTATGTATGTCAAATTTTCTGTTAAGACTCCTTCAATCTATTTTGAGGGACAAGTCTTTTTGAGTTTTTTTCTTGTTTCACAGAATCATAATAATTATGAAAATGTCTTTGATATCTTTTCCATGGCTTGTCAGCACTTTCTTAGGTAGTGCAGACACTTACCTATTGTTAAGTAAGAAGGACACTAAGTCATCTCTCCTTAAAATTTCCCTCCAGTGTTATTCTGGGGCTCTATTAGATTTTTATGGACTATTCTGTCTGCTGTGACTATTTCAGATGACTAATATATAAAAACAGAAGTTAGCATTTACTAAGTACTTTTTTTGTGTCAGGCACTGTTTTAAGTGTTTACCCACTTCTTCATTATCTCATTTAATCCCATCATTTACTTATGAGGCAGATACTGCTATTATCTTTCTTTTATTTTTTAAATGTTTTATTTATTTCTGAGAGAGAGAGAGAGAGGCAGCATGAGCAGGGGAGGGTAGAGAGAGAGGGAGACATAGAATCAGAAGCAGACTCCAGGCTCTGAGCTAGCTGTCAGCAAAGAGCCTGATGTGGGGTTCGAACCCACGAACCGTGTGATCATGACCTGAGCTGAAGTCGGACGCTTAGCCGACTGAGCCACCCAGGTGCCCCAATTATCTTTATTTTAAAAGTTGAAGGAACTGAGGCACAGATTAAGTAATTTGTCCAAAGTCACATTGCAAATGACATCTTTCAGATTCAAACCAAGATCCTCTGTTCCGGAGCTTGTAACTGCTGGCTTACTTAATAAACTCTTAAAAGGCTTGTTAAGGTGGGTATAAATTTAAATAAGACAACAGAGCCAAATATTTCCTGAAAAAGTCACCATAACTAATCTGTATTTGCATGACTATGGGAAGTACTATTTGAAATCATGTATCTTCTTCAGTTTGGGAGGAAGGATGGTGTGAGATGATCATCTGTAAATAATTATTTGTCTTGGACCATAGTTAAATGAATACAGCTCTTTTGCTTTTTTATGAATCATATGTCGTAGATAGAAAATCACTTGCGCCTGCTAAGGACTGATTTATACATGTTTAAAAAAGGGATTAGAGTGAGTTGCTTTTGTAGATTGCCATTTAGCTGCTGTTTGTAGAAACGGGCACTCAGAAAGCTTGAACCATGCAGCATTTCAGAACTGATTAGTGATTGGAAATTGTTCTTTTGTTCTGTTAAATAATATTTGAATGACAGCAGAAAGTTGTGCAAGGAAAGGCAAGGCAGGAGAAAGGTGACTTATGTGTCTTATCATTAGAATGTCACTTAGAAGTGATGGTCTAAAAAGTGAGTATACATTAACAATCCATATTTGTGTAGGAACTGGAAGGAGTTGGAAAACGTGGGTTTTGTTCTGAGGTCTGTCTTGTCAGGGAGAAACATTGGCTTTTCTTTTCCTCACATAGCAATTCATTCCTGTTGAAATACGGTAAAGTACAGAGTAAGCAACATTTAAGATAACACTAATAAAATGTTTTGGCTTTCTTGTAAACTGTGATCACAGGTAGTCAGTGATGTTTCCTGCCTCCTTTTTTTAAATGTTTATTTTATTTATTTTGAGAGAGAGAGTGCACAAGCAGGGGAGGGAGGGACAGAGAGAGGGAGAGAGAGAATCCCAAGCAGGCTCTGTGCTGTCAGCTCAGAACCCGTTGCAAGGCTCAGCGTCATGAACTGTAAGATCATGACCTGAACTGAAACCAAGAGTTGGCTGCTTTAAAGGACTGAGCCACCCAGGCGTCCCATCCTCTCTATCTTTTTTAACTCCACTTCCTGTTTGAGAATCCCTTCTACATGTTGATCAAAGTTATGACTGTTAGTATACATACCTTTTACAACAGTGTCTTTAAGAGTGGGTCAGGGGCCGCTGAGACTCTTTCAAGAGTCAAAACTATGTTCATGACAGTACTAAAACATTACTTGCTTGCAAGTATATAGTAGAGTTTTCGAAAGCCTACACGATATGTAACCAACTGAGTACAGAAACAGATAGGAGAGTATAGCTGTCTTCCTTAATCCAGACATTGAAAAGATTTGCAGAATGTAAAATAAGGCTACTCTTCTCTACATTTGCAGTGAGAAGGACTAAGGTTTATTTCTATGTTAGAACATAAAAATGACCCCGGTCTGAGCCCGAAAGTCATGGTGCCTTGTCTAGTGATTGGGTGGGTTGCGAATGGTCACAGGTGATGCCTGGCACACAACACTTCCCTGTCTATTCTAGCAACATCCTGATAGACTGAGGCTGTGCCCCTGGTCTAGAGAAGTGAGGCTTCTGCCCTTTTTCATACTTGTGCTAAAGGGTATATTCCAGATTATAATCTGGAGAAATCTGGAGAAAGGAGGACTTGATTTGAAGTGGGAATACCGTCCAACCTTGCCAGTGTCCCCACTGATACGTGCCACATGTGGAATGTCGGAGCAACCAAAAGGACCTTTCAGGACAGTCTTTTATTTGACAATATTAATTGAGCATCTACTATGTTTCAGCCACGTTCTAGGGGCCGGAAATAAGTCAATGCCCAAAATAAAAACAAAAATGCCTCTACCCTCCTGGAGCTTCCATTCCAGCTTTCCATTCCAGTCCTTTGTCCTAGGCACAGCTCCCTCTTCAGGACAGGCTCAGAGCTGGTGATGGCTGCTGTGGGTCTCAAACAACGACTGTTTCTCAGAGGCCGACTGCGGAGGATAGAGTGGAACCTGCTTAACATTTTGCAATTTTATTTTTTATTATTAAAAAAAATACCAAATGATTTGGGATTTTTCAAATCGTACATGGTCCAATAAAGGTGGCCTGTCTCATCACCCCAGTGGTGGCTGTTTTAGTCTTGTTTTGTTTTCAAGTTGGCGCCGCTTTTGTCAAGAAATGTGACTTAAAAAAATTCAATGCCAACCGATGCTACATTTATTCTAATTGTTTTTCATTATTTGAAGAAAAATGTTCACACATGTGTGAGATTTTCCTTGCCTGGTGAGTTGCTCCCAGGACCCTGCAATTTGTTTAATAGACTTTTATACAGAAAGAGATTACTTGGTTCATTAGATTGAATCACTTAATAATGACTCGAAGGTTAACTAATGCGGCCATCAGACTCTGCTCACCGGCTGGATGTCTGTCATATCACTCACTGACTTCAGTCATTTCCAAATGCAGACAACTAGGAATGGCATTAGAATATTAATGGAAAATGAAACTGACATTCAAAATACAAATGACCAAAAATTATCTCTAAAGATTATCTTAATTTTAAAATACACTTTAATAGAAACTCCATTTTTTTTTTTTTTTTTAATTGGGTGGCATTGTGACCTTAATCAGAATGCACCAAATGGCTGTTGTCTATTCAGCATCACTACCTGCCAGGCACCCATTTCTAGCTGTGCCTGGGACTGTACTAAAGACCAGAATGTCTAGGGTTCACATAAAGTCCCAGTCTTCTGCCAGAGTGGGAAAGGCAGAGTCACTTGGCTGCTTAGGCCGGAGATGGGGGAAGCTGTGAGGAATCATTTCAAAGATGTACAACCACCCTCTTTTTTTTTTTTTTTTTTTTTCTTTCAATTCCCTTGAAAACCACCTTACCTCTACTGTCAAAGGTATATAGAGCCTCTAATTTCTGGGCCTTCCCAGGTTCTGAAGTTCTGACCCGCTTGCTGGTGTGTGCATCCTGATGTGAGCAGCATTTAAGTTTTAGCATGCCCTTGTCTGTTACAACTTTCCATTCCTCTGTTTGCTTTCCAGATTCCAAAGTTTTAATACCTCTCATGTACTATTCTATCATTTCCCACTCTTTCTGTCCTTAGGAGTTTATGCCCTTTATTACCCTTTACTGGGATTTTAGTGGGATTTTGAGAGGAAAGGAGATAAACACGTCTTCATTTCTGCCACGCTTTACTGTAAGCCCAAGTTGTAACATATGTGATCAAGTACATGCAACATACCAGGGGTTGTGTTAGACACTTGGTCTGTTCTCTCATTTAAAAATCCCTTCAGGGGCGCCTGGTGGCTTAGTCGGTTAAGCGTCCGACTTTCGCTTAGGTCATGATCTCGCGGTTCATGGGTTCGAGCCCCGCGTCGGGCTCTGTGCTGACTGGCAGCTCAGAGCCTGGAGCCTGTTTCAGTCTGTGACTCCCTCTCTCTCTGACCCTCCCCTGCTCACGCTGTCTCTCTCTATCTCTCGTAGAAATAAATAAAAAACATTAAAAAAAAAAAAATCCCTTCAAATACTGTTGAGGTTAGAATATTCATTCACATTAGTGCTATTCATCTGGTATCTTTTGAGCACCTCCTATATGCTAAGCACTGTCACATAGATTATTCAATCATCGACCTCCACTCTGTGAGGCATATAGATATCGTACCTCATTTTAATGAATATGGAAACAAATTTAAAGTTACAGGCCTAGTAAAAGGTAATGCCATGTTTGAGATAGGTTTTTAAAATAAATATGCTTTCGGTGTATCAACTATCTATTGGGTATTAGATAGATAATCATTGTGCGTTGTGTTTGTTTTTTTATGCGAGCTCTATGCCCAATGGGGCGTGGGGCTTGAACTCATGCCTCCAAGATCAAGAGTTGCATGTCCTAACGACTGAGCCAGCCAGGCACCCCAACCATTGTGGATTTTTAAACAGGGAAATATAGTATATTGTAAAGATGCTGTTTTTGTTTAATACAGTGATAATATTTAAGATATATAGTAGAGCTAAAAAGACAGAAGGCATCAAGATCAACTAGCACTTAAAGCAATAATAGCAGAGGCCTGCAGTGTTAAGGGCCAAGATGGGGCGGGGAGAGTAGCAATAGCAATGAGCAAGGCAGTTAGGTTTAAGAACCGTGGTGGGGTGGGATGAGTGCATTTGATTCTGTTCTCTTAAATGAGCTACTGTAACAAAGAACTTAACCCTCAGTCTGGTACTCTCATTTCTGAATACAAATTAGTAGGCTTTGGTAACCTGACTTGACTGTGACATGAATAAGGAGTTAAAGAGAATGTCAAGTTTTCAAGTCAGGTGAATAGGAGTGCCATAGCTAGGACTGAGGTCTGGTGGGAAGAAGTGCAAGTGGAAATTAGTAAATCTGAACAGCAATTGCATGTGAATGTCATGGTTTCTTGGAAATATGAATATCTGATACATCTTCTGTATTCCTTTCTTTGTTTTTT
The DNA here is from genome assembly GCF_008692635.1 of Crocuta crocuta. Classification (NCBI taxonomy): domain Eukaryota; kingdom Metazoa; phylum Chordata; class Mammalia; order Carnivora; family Hyaenidae; genus Crocuta; species Crocuta crocuta. The sequence goes on from NW_027530179.1 coordinate 6,708,036, forward strand.
GACACTTATCTGAATGTCCTGTAATCATATTACAGAAGGTTGACTTCATTCAGCCACGTGATTTGTTGGTAGGTAATATATATTCGTATTTTTAAGCTAATCTTTAGTATTTTTAAATCTGTAATTTGCGGACCGTTTGTTTGTTTGGAAGCACATACTGTGGTTTTATTAACACACAGTGTTTTTACAAGTCAGTTCTAAAAGATGAAGAACCTCATGTAAAAGGGGCACATAAAGAGAAAAAAAGATCAGTAGTCACCATAATTAAAGACACACAAACAAAACACATATGTAAGTATGTATATATATATACATATATATAATTTTTCAAATGTGAGATTGAAAATTCTTTAAAGATGTGCCAATCCCCAGTACCAGGGAAACATGCATTTTCAACTACTACTGATGGGAAGCGAGGGAGAGAGTATAAATCAGTGCAACCTTCTTGGAGGGCAGCTCGATGATATCTATCCAAAAATTTAAATGCATATATCCCTTGACACAGCAATTCATCTTCTGCAAATTATCTCATAGACACACGCGCATAAGTGTGTCATGATATATGCTGAACAATACTCATGGTGCATTGTTTGCAGCAATAAAACAGTGAAGATAGCATAATTCTTCACTCGTAGAGGAATTAGTTAAATGGGACTATGCAGTCCATATTGTAGAATATGGTATAGACTTAAAAAAGAGTGAGGTAGGGGCGCCTGGGTGGCTTAGTCGATTAAGCGTCCGACTTTTGCTTAGGTCATGATCTCGCGGNCTAAGTGCATAAAATATTCCTGGAAATGCGCTCCAGAAGGATGCTCATTAACAGTAGTTACCTCTAGAGAGGCAACAGGGTTGGAAACCAGAGAGATTTACTCTTGCAATTTTTATATTCTGTACGCATATTAGTTTGGTTTTTTTTTTTTTTTAAGTTTATTTGCTTCTGAGAGAGACAGAGTACAAGCCAGGGAGGGGCAGAGAGAGAGAGGGAGAGGGAATCCTGCTAGTAGCATGGAGCCCAATGCGGGACTCATTCCCACGAAGCATGAGATCATGACCTGAGCTGAAATCAAGAAGCTTAACTAACTGAATCACCCACGCACCCCTAGTTTTATTTTTAAAGTATATAAAATTAAGATGAAAAACAGGACTCTAGTTGTCCTTTGCTAAGCATTTTTTTAAAAAACCTCTACCTCCAACACGAGGCTCGAACTCCGTACCCCAAGATCAAAAATAATATGCTCTACCAACTAAACCTGCCAGGTGCCCCTGCTTTGTTAAATTTAAAATGAACCTTGCTTTTCATAATTAAAAAAAATTTTATTACAAAAAATTTCAAACCTTATCTATACCCCTTCCCTCTTCCTTACCCTACTCCTGGATTATTTTGAAACAAATCTTAGACATTATATTATTTCATCTACAAATAGTTTATTATGTGAATCTAAAAGAATTATATTTTATAATTTACCATCAATTACCATAATAATTATCATGCATGTAAATATTGACAGTAATTCCTTAATGTCACCAAATAGCTTATTAGTCAATGTTCAAATCTCCCCAGTATTTCATTTTTTAAAATAGTTTGCTCATTTAAGTCAGGATCCAAATAAAGTTCAGACATTGCAATTAGCTGAGAGTATATCTCTGTATCTCTCTCTCTCTCTCTCCTCCACCTACTCTTTTTCCTTGATATCTGTCCTAGTTGAGTCATTTTTCCTGGAGAATTTTCTTCAGCCTGGATATTGGTGACTGTATCCCAGTGTCAGTTACCCATTATTAGGTTGTTTATTATGTTGTCTATAACATGTGAGCAGAAGAGCAAAGAGAGAGGGAAAGAGAGAAATCCCCAAGCAGGTTCCACGTTGCCAAGCACAGAGCCCAGCGGGGGTCTCAAACTCAGGAAACTGCAAGATCATGACCTGAGCCAAAACCAAGAGTCAGACACTTAACCCCACTGAGCCACCTAGGCGCCCCTAGATTCTATTTTCGAGGAAGAAATTCTTATGAGTGTTGGTGTATATTTCCATCATGACGTACATAATGTCTGGTTATCTTTTTTGTGTGATGTTGGTAGCTTTTGATGATCATTGCTTAAGCCACTAATATTAGCTAGTGGCTTTGGCCAACAAATTAAGTATTCTAGGATATGCAACATTTGGATACAGATTATTCTAAATACTTTCTTTTTCTATTGTCTGCAGCTATTTGCATTGGTTTGCTAGTTTATCTTTGAACCCTTTTATCCTGGTATAAAGTCCTCTATTTGATCAGGTGGATCATTGTATTTTTCAGACCCCAATTGAAAAGTTATTTTTGATTTTTCAGCTTTCATCTGGATGTTTTTCCCTCTTCTGAGTGTATGTAAAAGGAATCTCAGACATGACTACTAATTTGCCAAAGAGAATACTAAATTAGAAAGTTGTTTGTTCACATATTTAGTCTTTCATTCAACAAAGTTGATTAAGTACCTGTTCACAGCACCATGTCCACCTTATGTTGATTAGAGTTGTGATATAGCCCATCAAACAGGCAGTTGTGGTCCAGCATGGTAGTGCTGAGTAAGGGAAGGCACACATGTGTGCTCTGAGAGCACACAGAAGGTTCCCTAACTCCATCTTGGAGAGGAGTGGAAGGTTCCCCAAAGGAAGGATAAGAAGAGCCAGACCAAGGAAGGAGTGGGTAGCCAGAACAATGGTGAAAATGTTTTAGGGGAGGGAGCAGCTTGCGGAAAGGCCTAGAAGTTAGAGCAAGCTGTTCCATAGGGGAACCTAAGGTAATTTAGAACATTGGGAGCATAGCTGTGGTGTGAGGAGAATGGGACAGGCTAGAGAGGTTCAGGACCAGACCATGAAGGACTTGAGCCATAGCAACGAGGTTTGGGGCTGTATCCCCAAGTCAGTGAGAATGACATATTTGGGTTTTAGGCTGAATTCAGGAAAGCCCATTAAAAGCAGTGACAGGGGTGCCAGGCTGGCTTAGTCTGCAGAGCTGCAACTCGTAATCTTGCAGTCATTGGTCTGAACTCCATGTTGAGTGTGTAGACATTACTTAAAACTAAAATCTTAAAAAAAAAAAAAAAGTTAACAGTATTGTAGGTTGGAACTGATGGTGGTTTAAATTAGATTAGAGGAAATTCCATGAGAGATTGAAGTAGTCTTGTTCATTCTTTCAGAAAATAATTACTGAGCACCTGTTTTTGGTAGGTGCTGTTCCAGGCACTTGGGAGTCAGCAGTGACCAAAATAGAACTCCTGCCCTCATGGAGCTTATACTCTAGTGGGGAGAAAGACAGTAAATACATAAATATATACTCTGTTTACATGGTGGTAGTTACTAGGGAGGAAGATAAATCAGGAAGGGGGATGAGGATAAGGGAGTGTTATGTGGGGAACGATTTTTCTAAATGTTTGTTTGTTTGTTTGTTTTGAGGGAGAGTGAGAATGAGCTGGAGGAGGGGCAGAGAAAGCCAGAGAGAGAGAGAGAGAGAGAGAGAATCCCAAGCAGGCTCCACACTGTCAGTGTGGAGCCCGATGTGGGGTCCCATCTCATGAACTGTGAGATCATGACCTGAGCCAAAATCAAGAGTCGGAGGCTTAAGACACCTGACTGAGACACCCAGGTGCCCCGGGAATATTTTTTTATATCAAGTGATGAGGTGAAGGCTTCACTGAGAAGGTAACATTTGAGTACATATCTGAATGACATGAAGAAGCAAGCCATGTGAATGTATCTGGGGGAAGAGCATTTGAAGCAGCAGAAACAGAATTGCATGAGTTTTGGAATCAGAGAGTATCTGGTGTGTTGGAGGAACAGTGAGGAGGCCAGTGGCTGAAGAGGAATATGTGAGCGGGAGAATAATGGGAGCTGGACCAGAGAGCTACCCTTAGTGGTTATTGTGAAATTGTGATGGAGGGAAATAGAGCCAAGAGTCAGATGGAAGAATCAGTAAAATTTGGGGATGGACTGGTTATGGGTGGCAGTAAGGAGGAAGGAGATAGGGAACACAGTAATCTCCTAACATGAATATTTTGACTTCATTTAAGAGAATAAAGCAGCTGGAGCAGATAAGCTTAGATACCTATTATCATGCAAATCTCTTTTTTTATTACAACATTGGGAAAGAGGTAATATTGATTATACCCATCATGAAGGGAAAAAGTCTCTCACCATAGATTGGATTTTCCTTTGGTTTTGGTAGTTCTCTAATTAGGGGCAGACTTGACTGTTCAGCAGCCAGGAGAATGCCTGAGTAACGGGGCAGCAGTGTCAGGCTGGCTGTGGATGGAGCCCTGAGGAGACTGAAAACTGTCCCCAACACATTACCACATCCTACACACATAGACACACACGCATCCCATTTTCATTTTGTTCTTACTTGCAATCGTTAACATATCTGCTAAATTCCTAGTTGACATTAACTTAGTTCAGTAGTACTGCAGCTGCTTCTACTGAGAGAAAGACTCATTACAATTCTGTGTCAGTACTAAGCATGGTTTTAGGAGATGCAACCATTCCTCGAGTCCTCATTTACTGATGAGCTGCATAACTCTCTGTGATGCCTGAGTTACAAAGAGGACTATGACATGGTCATTGTGCCAGGTCTCAAGGACTTCAAAACCTAATAAGGTGGACAAAGAAAATCAGGGATCGCAGTGAGGCATGCCATAATAGTGGGTGTGAGGAAGGTATTACAAGGAGACCAGGAAAGGATTCCCTAAGCTTTGGGCTGAGTGAGGCAGATTTCAGAAAGAAGAGGAGAACTTCTGAACCCATGGATTTCTCATTTGCTGCCTAATCTGTTTGTAACACTCCTCCTACTTCTGTCCTTCTTTCCAAGTCCCTCAGACCCATCTTCCTAAGGACACTTGTGTTTACAGGTCCCTGAGTGACCTTCCTTGTTCTTCAGTATTCTGTAGACTGTAATAGCCAGAAGGAAACCACTATAGAGTCAGTTAACAGAAGGCAAGTAGTATACACGGGTTCACATGTAGTTTATTTTAGATCAATTCATAATTAAAATTAATAATACTATTGTACAAATAGTACTATATAGAAGTACTTCAAAAATAAAGTGGCTTCTTGGGGCGCCTGGGTGGCTCAGTCGGTTAAGTGTCTGACTTCGGCTCAGGTCATGATCTCACGGTTCATGGGTTCGAGCCCCGCATCGGGCTATGTGCTGACAGCTAGCTCAGAGCCTGGAGCCTGCTTCAGATTCTGTATCTCCCTCTCTCTCTGACCCTCCTCTGCTCACACTGTCTCTCTCTCTCTCTCAGAAATAAATAAAACATTAAAAAAAATTAAAGCAAAAACAAAAAAATAAAGTGGCTTCTATCCTGTAGAATAGCATTTCTCAAATTTATGACAGTTGTATACCACTGTTAATGATTTTTGTCACATACGGGTAAAATTTGTAGAGTTACTTAATATTTTTCTGTAAGCCAAATTACTTTTTTTTCCTAACTTAAAAGCCTACTCATCTTAAAAGTATTCATGGAGTTATGGATTTTGTTATTTTATCAAATACATTAAAATAATATGTGACTACTTATTAAAAAATATTTGCCCCTGAGAGTTCCATTTTTCTTTCTTTCTTTCTTTCTTTCTTTCTTTCTTTCTTTCTTTCTTTCTTTCTTTCTTTCTTTCTTNTTCACTCATTCATTCGTTCATTCATTCATTTAGAGACAGCATGAGTGGGAGGGAGGGTGGCAGAGAGAGAGGGAGAATCCCAAGCAGGCTCCGTGAGGTCAGCGCAGAGCTCAGTGCTGGGCTAAAACCCACTAACCATGAGATCATGACCTGAGCAGAAATCAAGAGTTGAGCGCTTAATCAGCTGAGCCACCCAAATTCCATAAGAGTTCCATTTCTAGAAAAGACAGCGTAAGCACACTCTCCAGTCTCCCACTGCATGCAGCTAAAAATCTGGACACATGAAATAGCAATTCAAGGAATCTGAAAAGTCAGTAGTAGCAGGTAGCTTAGAGAAGACCAGGATTTGAAGTACCACTGTCCAGGTGGGAGTTTCCCCCCCCCTTTTTTTTTTATAATTTCTCGTGTCCATTGCTTGGATTCTGTGCAGCCCAAACCTGGAGGCAGGCACCCAGCAACAGCAGAGAGAGCTCCAGGATAAACCCTCTACTTCTGACCTGAGTGGAAAAGGAGACTCTGCACTCAGAGAGAGTGGTAAAACTGCCCCCTGTAACAAATAAATGTTTCTGCCTTCTCTCGTGCCCCAGCCCCCAGGCAATCTTATGTTGTGCTGACAGCGACATCAGTGGGGGCTTACAGATGCCTAAAGCTCTGAGAGAAGAGAACCTTTCTCTCCTGTTGGAGAAGCTCTAGTCCTAAAAAGGTTCTCTCTCTTCCTGTTGCCTAGCTCCCAAATTATGTGAGAGAATGAGAAAACAAAGCCCCAGGCGTCCGGCTGGAAGACAGGAAAGGGGAACTCCAAGGAGCTGAAAAGTACCTAGGACACAATGGAGAGGGAGGAGCTCAGGAAAGCAACCCCAAAAGGTTGTCTGTGAACTCCTGGGCTCACCCCCAGACAGCCCATTGTGGATCTGTTCCCAAACAGCATACCAAAAACTTCTGAGTATTGAATTCTGAGATGAATCACTGTTCAGGCCCTAGACTGGCCACTGGGTTGTGCTCATGCCAGACATATCTGAACAGCTTTGCAAAGGCTTTGAATGTGGAACCGACATTTAAGTCACGCTCCACAGCAGGTTGGTTGGAACTTGGAACCTGAATGCAAGCAGGTGGATTGCCTGCTAAAGTAAAAATATCAACGTTTTCCATAGGATTTAAATAAGACGCAGAGTCTCATACTATTAAAAATGTCCAGGGTAGAATATAAAATTATTTAGCATACAAAAAAAAAAAACACCAAACCCACCCCAGGAAAATCTCAACCAATATGAAAGAGACAAACAGTAGATGCCTCCACTGAAATAATACCTCTTCTCTGCATGTGGACCATGCCCTTCATTCAGTTCCATCAGCAAGCCCAGGCCACATGCCCATTGTTGGGCTAGTGACCATTGCCAGGGAGTACCATGCAGAAATTGGCGGACACTTACCAGGGCCCACCTCTGGAGCTAGTGTGGAGGTCCTCTACTCCCGAAGCACATGGCCCTGTGGAGCAAGTGTGGCTACTCAAAGTTAAAAAATAAAAACCAAAATCTCCTACTTCCAGACTTCATATAAACTTAGATAATATAAGTCGGGTTTTCAGATTTTAAGACACTTTTCATAGTAAGGTACAAAGAGGATTGAAAAGAGATAACCTGTCAGGTGGCTCAATACAAATTTTATTACGCCCTTTGTGTGTGTGTTCCCTTTGTATACGATTCTATTTTTATTTTTTAGGCAGATGGGTAAATATGCTTCAAGGCCAACTGTTATTTTAAGACTGAGATAAATAACCAGTTGAAGAATGCAGATGTAGGGAGCCACTCTTTAGCCTTTGTAGCTGAAGATGACAGCCACTGACCAGTAATTGCTATCTCCCCGGCGGCTCCCCACCAGCTGCCTGTACTGGTCCGGGGTCTGTAGCTGCAGACTCTATGTACTGAGTTTGGCACAATTTGCACCTGCTCTCCTCTCTTCAGAAAGAACGATTCCAGGTGCTCATCCATGCTCCCTAGGTTTATCTGTCACTGTGATTTCTCAGAGTTCCCAGTGGTGCTGTATCGTTTGAAGTTCTGCTTTAGTGTGTCTTCAAAGTGTTTCTTTTTCCTATTCTGCCAGAATGATCTCTGTTCAGCTCATCACACATCCGCTACTTAGGAATGCAAAGCAGAGAATCTTAGAAAGCATGCTTGAGAGGAAGCCTACTGAGAGTGGCAGAACTTATTAATATTAGAACTTAATAATATTACAGGTTGTTTTTTTAAATTTCTTTAAAGTTTATTTATTTTGAGAGAGAAAGAGAGAGTGCAGGGGAGGGGCATTTTGAGAGAGAAAGAGAGAGTGCAGGGGAGGGGCAGAGAGAGAGGGAGAGAGGATCCCAAGCAGGCTTCCTACTGTCAGCAAGAAGCCTGATGTGGGGCTCAAATGCATGACCTTGAGACCATGATCTGAGCTGAAATCAAGAGTCGCAACTCAACCAACCAAGTGAGCCACCCAGGTGCCCCTTTAAAAATTGTTTAAAGTTTATTTATTTATTTTGAGAGAGAGAGAAACAGAGTATGAGAGGGGTAGAGAGAGAGGAAGAGAGAATCCCAAGCAAGCTCCACACCATCAGTGCCAGAGCCCGATGTGGGGCTCGAACTCACGTACCGTGAGATCATGACCTGAGCTAAAGCCAAGAATCGGACACTTAACTGACTGCGCCACCCAGGCTCCCCAATATTACAAGTTCTTAAAGCTTTAAATGTGTCAAGCTTCAGTTTGTGCAGGGATAAAGGGGTCAGAATGAAGGTAGTTTTAAACTGTAAACAAACTTAACAGCAATCAAGTGGCAGGATCAGATTTTGAGGGACTAACTAGTTGGATTTGACTTGAAGAGCTGACTGATAAGAGCCCAGAGTAATAATTTGTCCCAAAATAACCTCTACATTACCTTAATAACATTTGACCAATGGGAAGGGGGAGTTTATGGGAGTCACATGGAAAGATCTTCGCAGAGAGCAAGTCCTCTGCTAAGTCACAGTCCTCCCTTGTTGACAGTGTCGGCTTCTGATCTGGAGCAAGTCACAGGATTACTCTGTATGTGGACACTCATTTCTAGAGCTCTAACTACATGCCCAGCATTGCTCTGTGCATTTTACATGTGCTAACTCATTTAATCCTTACAGCAACACTATGAAGTAGAAACTTATTGTTCTCATGTTATGGATAAGGACATTGAGGCCCAAAGATGATTTGCCCAAGGCCACATACAACAAATAAGGACAGAGCTAGAATTCCATCCCAGGCAGCGTGGCTTTACCTTTTAACCACTCTGCTGTATTGCCTCTCGTGACGCATTTAAAATACCCAATGTAACTATTTTAGAGTTGTAGGAAGCAGAAAGTAAAATAATAAAAGCACTTTAGTGAGGAAATAATGCTCTCCAAAAGAAAACTATAGCATAAGAACCCAACAGCAATGCTGGCCATTGCTATGAGAAGCCCTTTTCTAGTGAATTGTGACACTGAGAATCAGAATCCTAAGGTTAAAAGGCTCTTCAAGGCTTTGTTCTAAGAAGGCTTTATCTGCTAAAGTAACCACTGTGTTAGTAGTTCTCAGATTTTTTAAATTTCACGGATCTGTAAAATACACCCTTGCGCACACACTCACACCAACCCAGACACCATCTGCTGTCATCATTACAGAAAGAGCATTTCGTACCAAGAACATAGGTGAGCTATAATCTCCTAATAAAGAACAGTGTTCCAAGAACAAAACAGATAGGAATTTTACCCTGGTTGGTGAGATTATTGGTCTGAAGATTAGTGGTTGGGGAAGTCATTCATCTGGATTGGTGGGTATAGATCCTATTGGGTTAGAAGAAATTATCTTGGGGTAGAGTGAACTCCCAAGTGATGGCATCAGTCATATCAATTGGAAGCACGTTCGAATAAATACTAGTTGAACCATAGTTTCCTTACTTACTTTACTTCTTAGTAAAGTGTTGAGTATTTGCCTTGGCAGCCTTACCAAGATGCCCTTACCTATCTAGGTTCCATGTGTTTATTTCTTATCTTCCAAATGAGGTTGTAAACTCTGAAGTCATGAGCCTTGTTTGTGTTGAACACATGTTTTAATGCTTTTTTTTTTTGATGAGGTAAAAAAAAATATAGGAATTTACCATCTTAACTATTTTTAAGTGTACAGTTGGTTAGTGGTAAATATATTTACTAGTTAAACAGATCTCCAGAACTTTTTTTCGTCTTGCTTATCTCAAACACTGTGCCCATTAAAGAACAACTCTCCTTTCCCCCATGTCCCCAGACCCTGGTAATCACCGTTATATTTTCTGTTTCTGTGAATTTGACTAGTTTAGGTATCTCATATAAGTGGAATCATAGAGTATTTGTCTTTTTTGTGCCTGGCTTATTACTTAGCAATAGTTCTTCCTCAAGCTTCATCCATATTGTAGCATGTGTCAGAATACCTTCCTTTTTTTTTTTTTTTTTTTTTTAGGAGGATGTGNTTTTTTTTTTTTTTTTTAGGAGAGAGTGAGGGAGAAAGCACACACAAGCAAGTGGAGGAGAGGGAGAGAGAGAATCTCAAGCAGGCTCCAGTGACCAGCACTGAGCCCAGTGCGGGGCTCGATCTCATGGCCATGAGATCATGACCCTTCCCCAAATCAAGAGTTAGACACCCAACCGACTGAGCAATCCAGATGCCCTCAGAAAACCTTCCATTTTAAGGCTAATATTCCACCATATGAAGATATTGCAGCTTATCTATACATCCATCAGTGGACATTCCTCTGATTAGTGATGTTGAGCATCTTTTCATATACTTGTGGTCATTTGTATATGTTGTTTTTGGAGAAATGTTTATTCAAGTACTTTTCCCATTTTTTTAATTGGGTTTTTTAGTTTGTTTTTTGTTGTTGAGTTGTAAGAGTTCTTTATATAACTTTATATAAAGTTATCAGATATATGATTTACAAGTAATTTTTTCCATTCTGTAGGTTACTTTTTTCACTCTGTTTGTTGAGATTTTGATGAACGAAAGTTTTAAAGTTTGATATAGTCCTCTTTGTCTAGTTTTGCTGTTGTTGCCTGTGCCTTTAGTGTCCTATCCAAGAAATAATCACCAAGTCCAATGCCATGAAGTTTTCCCTGATGTTTTCTTCTAGGAGTTGTATAGTCTTAGGTCTTACATTGAGGTCTTTAATCCATTTTGAGTTAATTTTTGTCTGTGGTGTAAGGCGAGGGTCCAGATTCATTCCTTTGCATATGGATGTCCAGTTTCCCCAAGACCATTTGTTGAAGAGACTGGCCTTTGCCCATTGAGTGGTCTTGGCACCTTTGTCAAAGATTTGACCAGGGGTACCTGGATGGCTCAGTCAGTTAAGCATCTGGCTTTGGCCAGATCAAGTCATGGTCTCACAGTTTGGGAGTTCGAGCCCCACATTGGGCTCTATGCTGACAATACAGAGCCCTGTTCAGATCCTCTGTCCCCCTTCTCCCTCTGTCTCTGCTCCTCCCTGGCTTACATGCTCTGTCTCCCTCTCTCTTTCTCTCTCAAAAATAAGCAAACTTAAAAGAAAAGATCATATGATCTTATAAACAGGGGGTTATTTTGGGGCTCTTTCTCCCATTCTGCTGGTCTATTTGTCTTTATGCCAGTACCATGCTGTTTTGATTACTGCAGCTATGTAATAGGTTTGATTACTGCAGCTATGTAATAGGTTTGAATATTATATTACATGTAATATCAACATGTAATAGTATGAATCTTCCAACTTTGTTCTTTTTCAAAATTGTTTTGGCTTTTTGGAGTCCTTTGAGATTCCATATGAAGTTTAGGATGGCATTTCTGCCAAAAATGCCATTGGCTTTTGATAAGGATTTTATTAAATCTGTAGATCACTTTGGGTAGTATGGACATCTTAACAGTATTGTTTTCTGGGATGTCTGGGTAGCTCAATCTGTTAAACAGCTGACTGTTGATTTTGGCTCAGGTTTTGATCTCACAGTTTCGAGATTCTATCTCCTTTTCTTTCTGTTCCTCCCCTGCTCTTGTTCTCTTTGTCTGTCTCTCTAAATAAATAAATAAACTTAAAAAAAAAACAATTTTTTCTAATGAGCATGGGATATTTTTTTGTGTCTTCTTTAATTTTTTTCAGAATGTTTTGAAGTTTTCAGTATATATGTTTTTCACCTCATCAATAATCGTTATTTCTAAGTATTGTATTCTTTTTTATGCTATTGTAACGGAATTGTTTTGTTAATTTACTTTCAGATTGTTAGTGTATAGAAACACAGTTGAGTTTGTGTGTTGATTTTGTATCCTCCAACTTTGCTGAATTTTATTCTGTGTGTGTGTGTGTGTGTGAGAGAGAGAGAGAGAGAGAGAGAGACAGACAGACAGACAGACCGACCTTTGGGCCTTCCTACATGTAAGATCATGTCATTTGTGGACACAGGCAATTTTACTTCCTTTCTTTTGTGGATGCCTTTTTTCCCCTTGCTTTTTTTTCTCTAATTGCTCTGCCTCAGACTTCCAGCACCATGTTAAACAGAATTGGTAAACACAGGCATTCTTGTCTTGTTCTTTATCTTAGAGGAAAAGCTTTCAGGTTTTCACCATGGAGTATATTAGCCATGGGCTTTTCATAAGTGGTCTTTTTTTCTTTTTTAAGTTTATTTATTTTGAGGGGGAGAAGGGCAGAGAGAGAGAGGGAGAGGAAAAATTCCAAGCAGGCTATGTGTTGTCAGTAGAGATCTCACAAATGGTGAGATCATGACCTGAGCTGATAGTAAGAGTTGGACATTTAACTGACTGAGCCACCCAGGCTCACTGATAAATAGTCTTTATTATGTCGAGAGAATTTCCTTCTATTTCTAGATTGTTGAGTGTTTTAAATAATGAACGGGTTTTGAATCATGTCAAATGTTTTTTCTGCATCAGTTGGGATGATCATGTAGTTTTCTTCATTCCGTTAATGTAATGTATTACACTGATTGATTTTCACTGTTGAACCATCCTTGCATTCCAGGATACTTGGTCGTGGTGTATAGTCCTTTTAATGTGCTGTTGAATTTGGTTTGCTAGTATTACATCAGTATTCATCAGGGATTTGGGTTTGTAGTTTTCTTATTTTTGGCTTTGGTATCAAGGTACTACTGGCCTCATAGAATGAGCTCAAAGGAGTTTTAGGAGGATTGGTGTTTATTCTTTAAATGTTTGGTAGTATTACTCCAGTGAAGCTATTTGGAACTGAGCTTTTTTTTGGGGGGAGATTGTTTTTATTGAAGTGTAGTTTGCACACAGTGTTACATTAGTTTCAGGTGTACAACATAGTGATTTAACAAGTCTATATGTTATGCTATGCTGACCACAAGTATACGTACCCCTTTCACCCACCATACAACCAATATTACAATACCATTGACTATATTCCGTTGGGAGGTGTTGTTTTAAAAAATGTTTATTTACTTTGAGAGAGTGCATACGTGTGTGTGACTTAGTGGGGGAGGGACAGAGAGGGAGGGAGAGAGAGAATCCCAGGCAGGCTCTACAACATCAGTATCAGTTGGACACTTTAACCAACTGATCCACCCAGGTCCCCCTTATTTTTTTAATGTTTATTTATTTATTTTGAGAGCATTTTGTTTATTGTTTTCTGTATGTCTTAAAGGTTTTTTGTCCCTCATTTCTTTGTGTTTTGTTGATTTTTGTATTGATATATTTTTATTACTGTCTCATTTCCTTTTGTGTGTATTTTACATTGTCTTTGTGGTTACCATTATAATTGAATAAAACATCTCAAAGATACAGCATTCTTTTTAAATTGATAAACTCAATTGCATAAGAAACTACAGCTCCCTAGACTTAATGTCATTGATGTTAGAAATTGCATCTTTATGTGTAGACTTATAGTTTTACCCTTTAGTATAAACTTCTAGTTTTTAAAATATTTTTATCATTTAAATTCTCTACACCAAAAATTACTGTAGTATAGGTTACTATATTTGACCATGTATTTACCTTTACTGGAGAACTTCATATTTTCATATGGCTTTGTGTTGCTGTCTACTGTTTTTTTCTTTCTAAAGATTCCTTTTTAGTATTTCTTATAGAGCAGGTCTAGTGGTAGTGAACTCTGAGCTTTTCTTATCTGAGAAAGTCTTAATTTCACCTTCATTTTTGCTGAATACAGTATTCTTAGTTATTAGGTAGTACTTTTTTCTTATAACACTTTGAATATAGCATCTCACTCCTTTCTAGCCTACAAAGTTTCTGCTGAGAAGTTATTAATAATCCAATGGAAGCTCACTTGTATGTGACAAATAGCTTTTCTCTTGTTGCTTTTAAGATTGTCTTTATCTTTGGGGGGAAATGGTGGGGGAAAGGGAGAGAGGCAAACCATGAGAGACTCTTNATTTGATTATTATGTGTCTTGCTGTGGTTCTCCTTGGATTTATTTTAGTTGGAATCTCTTGAGCTTCTTCAATCTGTATGTCCATTTCTTTCCTCAGGATAGGGATGTTTTTGCCATTATTTCTTCAAAATATGCTCTCTACCCCTTTCTCTTTATCGTCTCTTTCTGGGATTCCCATAATGTGTACATTGGTTCTCTTACTGGTGTCCTATAACTCCCTCAGGTTCTCTTCACTTTTCTTCATTCTTTTTCTTTTTTTTTTTTTAATTTTTAAAATTTGTAATGTTTTATTTATTTTTGAAAGAACAAATGCAGGTGGGGGAGGGGCCAAGAGAGAGGGAGACTAAGGATCTGAAGCAGGGTTGGCACTGACAGCAGTGGACCCCTGTGGGGCTCAAACTTATGAACCACAAGATCATGACCTGAGTCAAAGACAGACACTCAAACAACTGAGCCACCCAGGTGCCCCTCTTCATTCTTTTTTTCTATTTTGTTCCTTTGACTTAATTTAAAATGACCTGTGCAAGTTTGCTCCTTATTTTTCTTCTGCTTTATTATATCTGCTGTTAAATTCCTCTAGTGATTTTTTTTTCATTTCAGTTATCATATTTTTCAGCTCCAGAATTTCTGTTTCTTCCTTTATAGTTTCTATCTCTTTGATATTCTCGTTTTTTCATGTATTATTTTCCTGATTTCACTTAACTGTGTTCTCTTTTAACTCATTGAACATATTTATAAATTGTTGTCAGGTAGTTCATAGATGTGCATTTGTTGAGAGTCTATCTCTCCAATATTATTTAGCAGCCTTTTGTTGGGCCATGTTTCCCTGTTTCTTTGTATCCCTTGTAATTTTTTACTGGAACTTTAGGATTTGATAAAACAACCACCTATCCTAGTCTTTGTGTACTAGATTCATGTAGGGAAAGAACTCACCGATCAGCCCAGTGAGAGATTCTAGGACCTCACAAAGACTTTCTTATTTCTTGCCCTCCCCTATGTCTGCCTGCAGGACTGTACCCCAAACATACATTTACCTTTTTTTTCCAGTGGCTTCCAAACTGTGGTCAGTGCTGAATCAGGTGAGATAGAAATCTGTCCTTCAGAGAGCCCTCAGATGAGCCACAATGTTGAGAATATTTCCATTCTTGTTTCTGTCCAGAGGGAGGAGTCCTGATTGAGGGGGTTTCCTCCTACTTGTTCCGTGCTCTGCTGTGTTGGGGGAGGGGTATCAGTGGGCACACGAATACCACAGGTTTTCTCCTTTTGCTGAAAATTATTTTGAGAGATAGAGTGCATGGGGGAGGGGCAGAGAGAGGGAGAGAGACTCCCAAGCCAGCTCTGCACTGTCAGTGCAGAGCCCGATGCGGGGCTTGAACTCATGAACCAAGAGATCAAGAGTCAGACGCTTAACCAACTGGGCCACCCAGGCACCCCAGAAATCTCCTGATTTTACAGTGACTTGGTGCTCTAGCTTCTCAGCTCTTCTCTAGAGTTCTCCCAGAAGAGTTGTGATCTATATGTTATGAACTCAATGTCTGTTGAGGAATGAGGGCCTGTAACTTCCTAGTCTGCATTTGGCTGAAATCATTCCCTCTAATGCTTTTTATTTTTAAAGCATTTTGCTTTATATTGGTGATATGAAGAAATGATAGCTTCCCTGAAGTAATCGATAGATAGTCTGGCCAAGAATCAAGATTTATAAATGAAAAGTACCAATATTTGGTAGACTGTAATAAGTGCCTAACATATAGATGCAAGAAGAGGGGCACCTGGGTGGCTCAGTCGATTAAGCATCCAACTTCAGCTTAGGTCATGATCAGGTTTGTGGCTCTGAGCCCCACGTTGGTCTCTCTGCTGACAGCTCAGAGCCTGGAGCCTGCTTCGGATTCTGTGTGTGTGTGTGTCTCTCTCTCTGTCTCTCCACCACTCACGCTCTCCGTTTCTCTCTGAAGATAAATAAACATTTTTTAAAAAATAAAATAAATGCAGTAGGAGCTCAGAGTAGAACTTCATAATTACATAATTTTTTTTGTTTAGTTTGTTTATTTTGAGAGAGAGAGAGCAGGGAGGGGCAGAGAGAAAGGGAGAGAGAGAATCCCAAGCAAGCTCCACACTGTCAGAACAGAGCCTGAGCAGGGCTTGAACTCATGAATTGTGAGATCATGACCTGAGCCGAAGTTAGATGCTTAACTGACTGAGCCCCCCAAGTGCCCCATAAGTAAATCTTGAACCAAAATTGGAGAAATAATAAGCCTCTATAGACAGTAAGCTCCTTAAAGGCAAAGACTATGCCTTTTTTTTACTCTAGTATTTCCAGGGCCAACAAAATACTTAATAGTTATTCAGATTATTTACTGAAAAATGAACGAACAGATAGGAGTATAGAGGCCCTTTCTAGAGGAGGATAGTATAAGCAAAGGTGGGAAGGCAAGGGTGTGTTTAGTGTGTTTGGGAGGCAAACAATGGGTAGTTTAGTTTGTGTGTATTTTGGGGAGCCTACAGAGATACTCAGAAATAGTTGGAGAGGACAGTAGGAGCCAGGTGGTAAAGTCTTAAATGTTAAGTAGAAAATAGTAGGATGCAATGGACATTTTTGAAGAAGTTACTTTTAGAAAGAACTTTATGGGTAAGATTGAGTGGAAATTATTTTCCATCATGAAGGGAGAATTCTTAAGATACAGGAGTTTGGCTTGATGTGGGTCTATAGAAGGTGAAGAAAAAGAAGGAGTCCTTGATGAGACAGAACTTTTCATTCTTGGATAAATGGGAAAGTGATGGTGCTACTACTCATGGAAATAGGGAGATCAGAGAATGGAAATTGTTTTGTTTTTATAGGAAAAACTTTCTATTTGCTGATCAAGGTATCTTATTTCAGGTCCTTTGGTTTCTGGTTTGTGAAGAAAGAGTATTCTCTCTGAGCCAAAAGACCTTCTTTTTAGGTGCCTGCCACTTCCTCTGTCTCTGTTTATTAACTTCCTTCCTATCCATTCAGTTTATATCATTTCATAAATTTTTCTTTGCCTACCTTTTGTTAAATTGTATTCTCTGGTTCTTAAAACAATCATTGTCTGTACATCCCAGTGCCTTCCATTTTCTGCACATGAGTAACCTAGCAAAACTAAATCACAATCAAGTTGGCTCCTGTGACTGCATTTCAGAATCTTGTAATGGACATTTCTTCTTTCTTTCTTTCTTTCTTTCTTTCTTTCTTTCTTTCTTTCTTTCTTTCTTTCTTCTTTTCCTTTCTTTTCTTTTCTTTTCTTTTCTTTTCTTTTCTTTTTTTGGAGTTTATTTATTTTTGAGAGAGAGCATACAAGTAGGGGAGGGGCAGAGACAGAAGGAAAGAGAGAATCCCAAGCAGGCTCTGAGCTGTGAGTACAGAGCCCAACTCAAGGCCCGATCCTACAAACCATGAGATCATGACCTGAGCCAAAATCAAGAGCCAAATGCTCAACTGACAAGCCACCCAGGCACCCCAGAATCTTGTAGTGGACACGTTAAAGGCAGCAGCATTACTTTGAGATGGTTAAAACCTACCTTGTGTGCTAAGTGAGTATTTGTCTCCTTTCATCTATTCATTAGCTCATCTGTAAGGTGTGTTAAGCCTTTGCCACCCTGGGAGATAACCAAATAAGTTTAAGACATAACAACCCTATAGTAGAGCTGTGTTCTCCAATCTAAGGATTGTACCTTTCATGTCAGTAAAGACTCAGATCAAAGACTATAGCAGTGGTTTGGTCTCAGGATGGTATATCTCCCCAAGAATCACCACTGCTTTCCCTTGCCACCCTCTCCCCATTATTACTATTACATTTACTTTTATCCTTCTTATATCTTGAATACAGTCAAGTGTTACAAAACTTGAAGATAGGCAGTAATATATTTGAATCCTGACTGAATTCTTTTCTGTGTGTTCTTTTTTTTTTTTTTAATGTTTTATTTATTTCTAGGAGAGACAGAGAGAGACAGCGTGAGCAGGGGAGGGTCAGAGAGAGAGGGAGTCACAGACTGAAACAGGCTCCAGGCTCTGAGCTGGCAGCCAGCACAGAGCCTGACGCGGGGCTCGAACCCACGAACTGCGAGATCATGACCTAAGTGAAAGTCGGACGCTTAACCGACTAAGCCACCCAGGCGCCCCTCTTTTCTGTGTGTTCTTAAGAAAGTTGTGTAGCATTTAACATTTAAGAAAGCCTCAGGATCCTCATATATCAAATGGGAATAATAGTATCTTGCTGTTCTGGCCTAGAGAAGTTGTGAAAAATATTTGATACTTAATATACCTTAACAATTTCTACTGCTATTATTGTATAACCATTGTTCACATTTTAACATGAGAGCCCTCTTACATAGTATTTGATGTCATGTTAGAGTGAGGTCAAGTAGGGGAGTCATAGGAATGAAGTGGGTAGTTATAAACCTGAGAATCATGGGATCAGATATCTCAAGGACATGGAAGACCCAAGAATGCCCTATACTGCAGAGAAACTCGTGAAGACCTAAGATAGGACACATTTTGGGGCACCTGGGTGGCTCAGTCAGTTAAGCGGCCGACTCTTGATTTCAGATCAGGTCATGATCTCACAGTTGTGAGATTGAGCTCTACATCCAGCTAGCACTGGAGCCTTGCTTGAGATTCTGTCTCTCTCCCTTTCTCTCTGCCACTCTCACACTCATGCATGTGCCTGTGCTCTCTTTCTCTCTCAAAATAAATAAACTTAAAAAAAATGATAAGATGGAATACATTTCCTTTAGTTGCCCACATTGATTTCTTCCTGGTGATGGGCATGTATGTTTAAATATTTTTAGCTATTCAAATATGTGAGCATTTGACTTTAAAGCACTGTTTGTTGATATGCTAGTAGACCTACTAATACATTCAGCACAGTCTTCTAGTTCTGTCTCATTTTAGCATCATTGGCAGTATTTTGTGAAGAGGGCAGAATTCTACAGTAGCTTTTGAGGAGACATTACCAAGACCATTGAAATCAGACACTGAATTGTCTGGGTCACGCTAATAAATGGGTTTTCCAGATGAACTGTTAGCCACTCTTTATCACTTGGCCCCTTACAGCATATAGAAATCTTGCTACTATTTCTTCCATTTTCATTAAATCTATACTGTGATAATCTTGTCCGCATCTGCCTTATTTGAGCCCATATTCTCACCTGTGGTGTATGGCAGATATAAGGAGATTCTCAGTCATACCCATGAGAGTGAGTGAGAGAAAAGCCTTGCTATGGTTTTTATGTGGAATTGTTTTAATGTTTATCTATTTAAAAATATTGTTTTCTTTATTTTTTTTTAATGTTTTATTTATTTCTAGGAGAGAGAGAGAGAGCGTGAGCAGGGGAGGGTCAGAGAGAGAGGGAGTCACAGACTGAAACAGGCTCCAGGCTCTGAGCTGGCAGTCAGCACAGAGCCCGACGCGGGGCTCGAACCCACGAACCGCGAGATCGTGACCTGAGTGAAAGTCAGACGCTTAACCGACTAAGCCACCCCGGCGCCCCTGTTTTCTTTATTTTTGAAAGAGAGAGAGAAATTAGAGGAGGTGCAGAGAGTAAGAGAGATGTAGAATCTGAAGCAGGCTCCAAGCTCTGAGCTGTCAGCACAGAGCCCAATGCAGGGCTTGAACCCAAGAACTACAAGATTGTGACCTGAGCTGAAGTCGGACACATAATTGACTGAGCCACCCAGACACCCCTAATGTTTATTTAGTTTTGAGAGAGAGAGCATGTGCATGTGCACAAGCCAGAGAAAGATGGGGGCAGGGGTGGGGGTCAAATTCCAAAGCCCCGAGATCATGACCCCAGCCAAAGTTGGATGCTTAACCAACTGAGCCCCCCAGGCACCCCTCACTGGAATTTTTTGTACTTCTTCTCAAATTTCAAATTAGAGTCACTTTTCAAAACCTTACATTATTAGAGTGTGGAAGAACCTTTAGAGCGATGTTGCATGTCAGTGTTTAAACATTTTATCACTTATTATAACTCTTAAATTATTAATCATTTATTTCAACTATGAGAATTAACAAGGAGACATTTTATATTCAGTAACCAACAAAAATTTACTTCCCTAAAACTAGATCTGAATTTTTCATTAACTAGAAGTCAAGTCAAAGGCAAATCCCCCACTCCCAAAAAGGGGAGTGGCAGAAGAGGTAACTGGAAGTCTTACATGATCTTTAATCACAAAAGAATAAAAGAAATATTAAATTATGTTTATTCTACTGTTTTAAGACAACAGAGTAGTCAATCATTTGAGTTCATTGATATTTTATAATGTTGCCAATCCTATTTTGACTGGTTCCTGTGCCTAAAGCATACTTCTTGGTACATCATAGGTGGACTCTCAGTAAATATTATTGACTAAGTTAATTTGTAGTGATAAAGTATTTGTTGCCAAAATTGCCCCTTCATGGAAGCTGGTATCTGTGAACAACACAGTCCTAATAATAACAGTGAGTTTCTAGTTGAAAGAAACTAACTTCTTTCAAATATGTCACTTTGTTGGGAGCCACCAAAAATGTCATTCTTGGGGTGCCTGGGTGGCTCAGTTAAGTGCCCAACTTTGGCTCAGGTCACGATCTTGCGGTTTGTGGTTCGGGCCCTGTGTGGGGCTCTCTATTGTCAGTGCAGAGCCCGCTTTGGATCCTCTCTCACACTCTTTCTGCCCCTCCCCTCCTCATGCACATGTGCTTGCTCGCTCGTTCTCTCTCAAAAATAAACATAAAATAAAGTAAAATAAAATAGAATAGAATAAAGTAAAGTAAAATGTCATTCTTCCTGTGCTTGTTCTCTCTCTTTGTAAGAAACACACCATGTGTGTGGACTATCTAGAAAGCCAATTCTTTCTAAACATTTGACATTTTTGCCTGCACATACCCAGCTTTGGCTGTACTAGGACCTGGGCACTTACCAGTACATACCTATGTAGCTAGGGAGGTGTGACGGTCCTGTAAAGTGTCCTGCAAAGGAACTGGACTGGGGAAGAACCAGTGACGTGAGCCATCATCACAGACTTTCAACAGATAATAGTCTCTGCTTATATAAACCAATTCAAATTACCTATTAAAATGGTAGAGCTCCACTTACGATTAAAAAGCAAGACTGGGGGCGCCTGGGTGGCTCAGTCGGTTAAGCGTCCAACTTCGGCTCAGGTCATGATCTCACAGTCCGTGGGTTCAAGCCCCGTGTCGGGCTCTGTGCTGACAGCTCAGAGCCTGGAGCCTGCTTCAGATTCTGTGTCTCTCTCTCACTCTGTCCCTCCCCGACTCGCTCTCTGTCTCTGTCTCTCAAAATAAAATAAAAGACATTTAAAAAAACAAACAAAGACTGGCAACTAACATGAGTAAAAAATGCCCAGGAAAGATTTGGTATATGTGCTGCCGAAGCGAGCACACCCAGGAAAGATTTGGGATCAACTTCTTAGTTTTTCTCCTAATGAAGAGCCGTGGGTAAGGAGTGGTATAAAGTGGCACAGCCTTTGCCTAAGAAGCTTGGAGTATGGTTAGGAAACTAAATAAACAACTGAGACTGTGAGCAATGAGGTGCTCTTTGAGGCTTTGAGGGAGAGATTCAGTGTGCAGTGAAGTGGCCAGGAAAAGCCTAAGTATACACTCCTGTATAATATTCCAAGGAAGTAAGTATTCCATGGATTTTGGGTAAATGGTGAGTAGACCAGTCTGACTGGTTGTTTACATACAAAGAAAGGGTGGGAAATAATATTAGAAGCTACTTTGGGGTCAGATTGTTTGAAGTACTCATAGAAGGTCTGGCTAAGAGACTTGGACTTTATCATACAGGTAATGGCAACCTATTAAAGGTGGTCATTGTGGGTTTTTGTTGCTGTTTAATCAGGAACAATGGTTAATGTTAAGAATGGATTTAGAAGCTCAGGAGGGCTGGTGGTGAAGGGAAGTGTTGAGTTTATTTCCAAAATACTAGCATCCCTTTTTGTAGCCACAGTGTAGGTTATTTTGTTTGGAGTTTCTCCTCTGAGGGTCAGTCAGCTTGTGAAAGTAGCACCCGTGTATCGGAATATCCTGGCTAGCTGACAGTGGTGCTGCACACTCCTGTCAAAAATAGTAATTGCCTGCAGATCTTTTCTGTTTGTCACCTTTCTACCGTGAATTTACTATCTACTTGAATACTTTGAAAATATAAACCAACAAGGAATTTCTGTAGAGGTTAAGGTAGACACTGGATCCCCAAGACATTCCCAAAGCTTGAAGACCTGTGATCACTGGGAGGATCTCTGGGTCTCGCTTTGAACTTAGCTCCATCCACCATGAAAACAATCCTAAAGAAGAGAACCTAGAAGAGACAGCTGTACAGGTAAGTTTTACTAGACCTTCACGGAACATATAGACTGTGGAAGAATTTAACTGTTTCAGAGAAGAGATAAAGAGGGAAAGCTGCCTGTCCTATTTTTTGAGGTTAGTGTAATTTTGTTACAAAAACAGAGACACGATAGAGGAAAATGAAAGACTAATGACACTTCTGAATATGTACGTGAAAATTCTAAATGAAATATTAGCAAATTGAATGTATCATCATATTAAAACACAAAACATTATGACCAAATGGTTTTTGTATCACTGTGTGCAAGGATGGTTGAATATCAGAAAATCTACCACAACATAATCCAATATGTTAATTTTTTTTTTTTTTAATGTTTTATTTATTTCTAGGAGAGAGAGACAGCGTGAGCAGGGGAGGGTCAGAGAGAGAGGAAGTCACAGACTGAAACAGGCTCCAGGCTCCGAGCTGGCAGTCAGCACAGAGCCCGACGCGGGGCTCGAACCCACAAACCGCGAGATCATGACCTAAGCGAAAGTCGGAAAGTCGGACGCTTAACCGACTAAGCCACCCAGGCGCCCCTCCAATATGTTAATTTTTAAGGGTCATATAATTTTCTTAGTTAAGTTCAGAAGAAAGTATTAGCTGGAATTTAATATTTAGTCTGATGAAAATTTTCTTTTTACCAAACTAGAGATTCAACCTAATATAAAAGTCACATTCCTACACACTAGCAATAGTTATTGAGTAAATGTATATTTTTTAAAAGATCGCATTCACATAGCCATAAAGATCCAGGAAATATCTAAGATTTTTTTTTGCTTATTGAGAGAGAGAGAGTGAAGAGAGTTCGGTTGGGGGAGGGGCAGAAGGGAGAGAGAGAATCTTAAGCAGGCTGCGCCCCCAGCGCAGAGCTCAGTGCAGGGCTTGATATCGTGAAATCATAAGCTGAGCCAAAATCAAGAGTCAGACACTTAACTGACACTGCCACCCAGGTGCCCCTCCAGGAAATATTTAAATAAGAAATATGTAAGTCTTGGTGCTCCTGAGTAGCTCAGTCGGTTGAGTCAGGTCATGATCCCAGGGTCGTAGGATCGAGCCCTGCATGGAGCCTGCTTAAGATTTTTTCTCTCCTTCTACACCTCTCCCCTGCTTGTTCTCTCTCTCTTGTGGAGGAAACATATTGAAATACCTGAATAAACCAAGTGATACCATGTTCATGGATGGAAAGATTCACTATCATATAGAAGTTAATTTTCCCCAAATAAGGTTTTAATTCAATGTAATACAAAATTCAAAAGAAGTTTTAAAAATTATTATCTTCTAAATTTCATATGGTAAAGAGGCAAAAATGGCTAAGGCTGCACTGAAAAAGAATTGTTGAAGAAGAGAAATGGCAAAATTTGCAGAACTTGTCTCTAGTAATCAGAGCACTATGATTATGATAAGGGACACTACCAACTGAACAGAATAAGAAAATAAACCCAGATCCATTTTTAAAACCTAAGTGTAAAACTTTAAGACTTTCAGAAGATACTATGAGAAGAATATCTTTACTACCTTGAGTTAAGAAAGGATTTCATAAAATATAAAGTCCTAAATTTCATCATGATTGCAGTAACTACATCTTATTCACTACAAAAGATACCTTAAACAAAAGACAAGAAGTAGACTGAGAGAGGATATTTACAATACATCTTATCAGCAGAGGTCTTGTATCTAGAATATATAAAGAACTCTAATCATTTCATAAAGAAAAGACAGTCAAAAAAATGTTAAAAGTTAGTTGATCTCTTAGAATATGTAATGCCTAGTACTTTGTTTCTACGAATATTGGATATATTTCTGTTGATAGAGCTTTCAAAGCACTTTAGTTCTTACTGGTTCTGAAAAGTTCTTATGTGAGTGCTGTGGTGAGTATATGTTTTGGTCAATTCACAAAAGAGAAAACAAAATGGTTAATAGTTATTTGAAAAGATGTTCAACCTTAGGCTAGTAACCAAGCAAATGCAAACTAAAACAATGAGATATTTCACATTAGATTGTAAAAATCTAAAGTTCTGACAGTAGTCAGTCACATTTGGTTAAAAGCCAGCTTTGGAATCTGTCTCACAGCTCAGCCATGTACCAGCTGTGTGACCTTGAAGAGGTTGTGTGTGTGTGTGTGTGTGTGTGTGTGTTTACCTCTGAGCCTCTTTATTCTTTTAAACATGAGTTTAAAATCGGTTGTCAGGAAGAATCAGTGATGTGCACGAAGTTTTAGAACAGTGCCTGGGGTTGCCTGGGTGGCTCAGTTGGTTAAGCATCTGATTCTTGATTTCAGCTCAGGTCAGGTCATGATCTCAAGGTCAGGAGATTGAGCCCTGCTTGGGCTTTGCACTGAGCGTGGAGCCTGCTGGGGATTCTCCCTCTCTCTCTTTGCCCCTTCCCTACTCACATGCACAAGAATGTGCACGCACACACTCTCTTTCTAAAAAAAAAAAAAAATAAACAGCAAAAAGCCAGTGCCTGAATATAGTTGTGTCCAATAAAAGATAGTTTATTTTTTTATTAAAATTTTTAATGTTTATTTTTGAGTGAGCAAGAGACAGAGTTCAAGCAGGGGAGGGGCAGAGAGAGCGTGAGACACAGAATCCTAAGCAGGCCCCAGGCTCTGAGCTATCAGCACAAAGCCCAATGCGGGACTGGAACTCACGGATCTCGAGATCATGACCTGAGTCACACAGGCGCCCTGATAGTTTAATTATTTATAATGCAAGTTAATTATAAAAATAATGAAAAATATGTGGCCCTAGCCAAATTTTGTCCAACTGTGTTCTACTTAGAGAGATCCTAAATAGAGAACTACCCCTGAAATTGCCAGATAGCTAGCTTCTCACCCTCCCAGGTGGCATTACCTTGGTGAAATCATACCTAGGTTTTAGACCTTAATTCTAAAGGTTCAGGATCTCAATTTTGTGAGAACATGATGCGATGCCCAGTTTCTTAGGAACTGACTTATGTGGTCACAATAATTAGAGTGAAGACTCATTTATAATGAGAAATACCACTGTTAAGCATGCTAGTACTTGAACTTGGTGGTTATTACATTCTCTCCCTGAAGGCAAGCTCCATGGAAAATCAATTTTAGTGTTCTGTGCAAGAAATTAATGCAAAGAGAGTCTGCTGAATGGTTTAGTGACTAATGGTATCTGGCCTTTCTATGATACCACCAGGCTCAAGTAGTTGTATTTACAAATTGGGGGCTTGCTGCCCTAAGCCGTGTAGGAAGAGCACTTTCTCATTACTACTCTGAGGATGCCTGCGCTCTCTTACCTGTGATCTCTAGTCTGTGGTGAAGCATAGGCTTATATGCCAAGGACATATTCTCCCTGACTGCCTGAAGTTATACCTGGGTCACTTTAATTGGGTTTGGGGGCCCCAGAGCTCTGTAGTCACTCAGATCTCAGGGTTTTGGTATTTCTAACAGATGGATTATTGTGTTTACTACCATTTTTTTCTTTTCTAATTTCAATCTTAGAAGATAAATCCATATCTACTATTTTGGAGATTTGATATTATTACCATGTAAGAACATGAAGTTCCTTATTTCCTTTACTTTATTATTTAAGAGAAATGCCCTTTTTTAAAAAAAAGTTTATTTATTTTGAGAGAGAGAGACTAGGGGAGGGGCAGAGAGTGAGTAGGGAGAGAGAATCCCAAGCAGGCTCCATACCAGCATCACAGAGTGCAGCACAGGGCTTGAACTCACAAACTGTGAGATCGTGACCTAAGCGGAAACCAAGAGTCAGATGCTTAACCACCTGAGCCACCCAGATGCCCCTGTTTTTTAATTTGAGAGAGCGAGAATGTATGCAAGGGAGGGGCAGAGGGTGAGGGAGAGAGAATCATTAGCAGGCTCCATGCAGAGCGTGGCTTGATCCTGAGACCCTGGGAACATGACCTGAGCTGAAATCAGGAGTCAGATGCCCAACCGAATGAGCCACTCAGGCACCCCCAAAGTTCCTTATTTCTTGAACCCACTTAGTGACATCAACTCTGTAGTGGACCTGCTTTCCTTTCCATTAAGGTCCAGGCTATTTCTGGAATAATTTTATGAGATATTTTAACAGTGGATTCAAAAGCTGGACTGTAATTAGAATTAGTAATGCATTAAATGGTCTCTTAGAGATCTGTTGGTTGGTCTCTTAGAATATGTAACATTTATTATTTTGCTTCTGCCAGTATTAGATATTCATTTATTGATAGTTTCTTCAAAAATTTTTTTAATTGCTGAGAGAGAGAGACAACGTGAGCGGGGGAGGGTCAGAGAGAGAGGGAGACACAGAATCTGAAATAGGCTCCAGGCTCTGAGCTAGCTGTCAGCACAGAGCCCAATGCAGGGCTCGAACCCACGAACTGTGAGATCATGACCTGAGTTGAAGTCATATGCTTAATCGACTGAGCCACCCAGGTGCCCCTATTAATAGTTCCTTCAAAGCAGTTTAGTTCTTACTAGCTCTGGTAAGTTCTCTCATGAGTGAGTGGTAGGTATAGTGATGATGTGTATGTTTTGATAAGTTGCTGTAGCTGAGTTAGGTGATTTGATGGGGACTTTATCTACCTTTAGCTATATAGCCTGTTAGTGACCATTAACTTAAAAATTAACTGAAATTTACTGAGAAGCTGGACTTGGACAGCACATGTTCAGAAATGAAAGGTTTAACTTTAGAATAATTACTTTTCTAATTATTCATGTGTATTCAAAGCTGATGAATTGCATACATTCCTTGTTTCCTTATGCCACACTGGTGAAATTTGGTGGTCATCTACACTGTTCAGCACAGTTATCACAGCCATCATGGGAGGGTTGCTGGAAAACATTACAAAATTGTGAGGCTTATTTTTTTGTGTTCTCATATATTTTGTTTTCGGGACCTCCTTCCTTGGCGTCCATTACCCTTTAAGGCGCAAGTCTTCCTTCTGTGGAGTCACAAGCAGATTCAAACTTTCTCTCCCTCTTTAGTTTCTTGCTCACTACACTTAACTACACAGTACCCTGTCCCTCAGAGCCCTGCTTTCCACTTCCTGTGATGGTAAATTAATCTGCACTTAGTCACTAGCCATTGATTGGCTTTGTGTGTTTCCTTCATAAGATTCTATATTTGCCTTTAATGGGGGGTGTTGGTGTCTTATTCCAAAAGGTGTGGAACTCACTGGCAGGACAGGAAGGTTGATATCTTTAAAATAGCAGCAGAGGTGGCTAGGATTTGTGGGATTTAAACTACATGAAGTTCATTGTCAGGGTGTGCACTGGCCCTCTTTTCTCTTGTGCCTGCTTACTATAGTTAAGTTCCCAGAAGCACTTCTGCTTTATTCTTATACGAGAGATGAGGGTTCATGCACAGTTCATGTCTTTGAAAAGCCTTCTATGCCTTAGTTGAAAGAAGGCCTCTTTTATATTTTTGCCATGCAGCACATTCTGTGGGACCTGTAAATATTCAATGGGCATACCCCCACTGGAGAGGGAGCGGAGACTGTTTCTGCCTCTTTCATCCAACTGCATTGTATGGTGCCACGGGTTTGTTTTAACATCTTAATTGGACTTTTACTTGCCTTGCATTGCATTGCTATTAAAGGTCTTAAAGACCTAAGAAAAATACATATTAGGAAAAAACTTTAATTACTCGGGAAAAGTAGTGATTTTTCTCATTTTTGGTATAAAAAATCATCCAATTTCTTGTTTAAGAGTATTTTATTATGAATGCCTTATTAAGTGAAACTATCTGGATAAAATCAAGATCAGACAGTCAGTTACTATAAGCTGCTCAATTGGCCAGCCTGACTTTAGGCCCTGTGGAGACAAAAATAAATGTTTTCAGGGATAGGTGACCACGTGGCCAAGTCAGCCTTTGCTTAGAGGCAGTCACTTTCAGAGTGCAGTTACATGCCATCTCATCTGAGCCTCCCTGAAGAACAGCTCCTTGAAGTAGATATTATTGCTACAGACTGAGAAACTGAGGCTTACAGTGTGCATTTTGTACTTGGAATGGTGTGGAGGAGGGTCCTCCGCCATTCAGCTAGTCGCCTTCACCACCCCCTCGCGCGTGCCCGTTCACACTTATGTGCCTTCAGGGAGGCTGGCTGGGTATTGAGAGATCTAGCTTGCTGACCAGTAAACTGGAATGATGTGAGGAGCTGTTCCATGAAGGAAGGGAAGATCTCCTGAGAGTTGGGAAAGGAAAGAGTCTGCCCACGGAAATCACTTCTGTGGACAATTTTCGGTAGTGGCCGCTGGGGAAGTAGAGTAGAAATTACCTTGGTACTTTGGCTGATATGAAATCTCAAATGATTGACACTTGCCCGGCAGAGGCTCTGCTATATTGCCACGCTGCAGTAAGCCGAAGAGGTCTGCACTTCGCTGGTCGTGAGCTTATGGAGGAGAGTGAGGGGGTTTCCCTATGCGATGATTAGTGCTACTAAAATATAATTCCTTGGGTTCTCTGCGCACCATAAATATCATCAGGCTGCCTATCTCTGGGTCTTCTTTCCTAATGAAAACATAATAAACCATGTATGCTGTGTGCTTATCTTCAGTCATCTTGCTGATGCCTGAATTTTTAAGCCTGTTGAAACAGTCTCCTCAGTGTCATATCCTTTTTAAAAATAGGTAACACATGATTTCTTTTTCCCAGAAGGTACAAAGGTTGATGAATGGGTATCCTCTCCATCTCCACCCCCAGTTTGCAAATACGGGGTGTGCGATGTTACCAGTTTCTTGTTTAACCTCTTACTGCCTATAAGAGAAAGAGGGAGGTTATGTATGTATAGTTGTTGTTGTTTTAATGTTTTATTTATTTTTGAGAGAGACATAGAGACAGCGTGAGCAGGGGAGGGTCAGAGAGAGAGGCAGACACAGAATCCGAAGCAGGCTCCAGGCTCTGAGCTAGTTGTCAGCACAGAGCCCAACACGGGGCTCAAACCCACGAACTGTGAGATCATGACCTGATCGGATGCTCAACTGACTGAGCCACCAAGGCACCCCTAGTTTTTTTTTTTTTTAAACAGTCATGATGGTATATTATATACGCCATTCTGCCCCAAAATATACTGTATTTTGAATTGTTGAGCAACTAGGTCTCCCTTTTTATAAAACAAAGCAAAACAAAAAACAACTGATGGTTTCTGTTGTATGGCCAATTTATAATTTATTTAATCTGTTCTCTATTAAAGTGCCTGAGTGTTCTTTGTAGCTTCCAGTTTTTCTCCTTTTGTGTGTATATAACAAATACCCCTTTGTATTTGATCCCTTCTTTCTAGACATTTGTCTTCTTCTGTGCTCTTGAAATAAAGTGCTTAAAAATTATGTCTCCACTTATGCAAAATATGGTGAGCTTTTGTCCTAAAAGATGTGGTTTGGCGTATTGATGGGGAAGGCCCAGAACTAAATATACTGCTATCATTTTAAGAAACAGGACATTAGGAAGAGGAGGTTCCCATTTCTTGGAACAGCCACTGAAATAGCCAACATAGGCATCAAATCCTCACAATCCATTTGTAAATTCTAGTCAGATTTATTTTCCATTCACAGAAATTGTTCCTTTTTTTCCCTCTACAGGCAGTTCCTAACGTATATATGTGTCTTCCATACAAATGACCATGTGCGGAAAGCCCTCTTCAGCCATGTGGGGAAGTGGGAGGAGGGAGATTTCACAATTTCACTGCCAGGGCTGCAGCTGGGAGAGTAATTCTTGGCATTTCAAGTTGAAACTTTGAATCCATTTTCTCAAAATAATACAGTTGGTAGTTAGCTTCCCTCACGGTAGCACTAGTATTCTAGTACTGTGCTATAGATACACGATGGCTTTAACTGGACCAAGCACTATTTATAACATTGTTTCTTGGAGAAGACATATTCCAAAGTCTCAACTGGAAAACAACCTGTTGGTCGAGGTTTGTGAATACTGGATTGGATCCTTGTCGCCAGATTTTACTTTGCCAAACATGTGGGCTGGGGGTAACCTGTGTCTGCCTAGGGTCAGAGGTTCGTGCTATTGTTTATGGAGACCACAGGGAGACTTAGGAAGGTACAGGATGAGCTCCTTGACACCTGGATGATCAGAGTTAGTGAGGAAGGAGCAGAACTTGACAAAACGAGTGCTTTTTCTTCTCCAATAAAGGAAGAAGTTTCAGAGAGAAGCTTTAGAGCAAGCGACAGCATTTCAACAGACTGACTAAAGTAGCTTTGTGAACCTCAAGGACAAAGATCCTCAGGAAGTTTTTGTGGGCAGAAATATTTGAAAGAAACTTTGGGGGCCTGCAAAGAAGTTGCCACCTGAGCCTAAAGGGTATATTTGAGGCCCAGACCAAAGGGTATTTTTGCCAGCCATCTTCTGTGACTAACACTGCTGAGAAGAACTGCTCCTTTTTTGATTTGGTGCATTTGTGTAGGGTGGGGAGGGTGCATTTCACAGGAAAACTAGATGTGATGGCAAAATGATGATAGAGATTGAAAGGTTCTCACAACTTGTCTGTGATATTCTTTTGCTATAAGAGAGTATATTCTTTTTAGTCTTAAAATTTTTTTGTGGAACTTTGTAAGCATATCCTAAAATAAAGAAAATAGTATAAAGAGCTCTATGTACCCATCCACCAGCTTCAGTAATTATGAATGTTTTGACAGTTTCATCTATCTTCCTGCCACTCCCCCCAGAATAGTTTAAAGCAAATTCCACACATCATAATATTTCACCTTTAAATACTTGAGATATTTCTAACATACAAAGAGAAAAAGTATAACCACTGTACCACTGTCACATAAAATTAATAATTATTTAATGTTTTCTAATACTTTGTGCTTAAATTTCTCCAGTTGTGGACTTGGGGTGGTGGAGAGGGAACAATTGCAAAGAGGCATGAGAAATTTGGGTGGGGGGTGATGGGTATGTTCATTCTTTTGATTGTGGTGATTCTAGAAGTATAAAGTGTATGTCAAAACTTATCAAATTGTATACTTTAAATACGTATAGTTTGTTGTATGTCATTTATATCTCAGTGAAACTGTTAAAAAAATATAGTGATAATAGAAGCACACAATATTTTGAAACATTTTCCCCAGTCACCTGAAAATTATCTTTTTATAGTTGGTTTGTTCAAATCAAGATTTAAATATGAGCCACACAGGGGCACCTGGGTAGCTCAGTCAGTTAAGCGTCCAACTTCATCACAAGTCATGATCTTGTTTCTCATGAATTCGAGCCCTGCGTGGGGCTCTATGCTGACTGCTTAGAGTCTGGAGCCTGCTTCCATTTCTGTGTCTCCCTCTCTCTCTGCCCCTCTCCCACTCATGCTCTTTTCTCTCAAAAATAAATTTAAAAAAAATTTTTTTTTAAATATGAGCCACACATTGAATGTTGTTGCTATGTCTCTAGGTTTCATATAATCTATAGCCGATCCATCCCCACCCCCGTTTTCCTCATATCATTTATTTATTAAAGACTGCAGATCATTGAGCCCATAGCATTGGCCACACTCTGAAGTGGTAATCTGGCCAATTGCAGCCTTGTGGTAGCATGTTCTGTCACCCACAGTTCTTAGACCCTAGTAGTTAGATCTGAATGCTTCACTGGACAGATTCAGTTCTTTCAGCCAGAGGACTTCATAGGTGGTACTGCTGTGAACCCTTCATTGGATCCTATCAGGGAAGCATGTAGTGTCTGGTTTTCCTGCTTTTAGTGTAAAACTGATCAGTAGAGTCAGGTTGTTGGGTCTTAACCATCCCTGATAAAGTTTCCTGTTGGCTTTCCCCTAGTAGTATAAGGAGCTGCTGCCTCCATCCATTAGTTCATTAGGGGTAAATTGTTCACTGTGTGTGTGTGTGTGTGTGTGTGTGTGTAATTTTTAACAGCTCTGCTAAGGTATAATGTACATGCAGTTCACTGCACATACTTAAAGCACCCAGTTCAAGAAGTTTGGGCACACATGCACAGCTTGACATGTGCATACATTTTGACGACTAGCTGGCTGCTGTGGAGACATGCTGTTTTGGAGACACACTGCAGGGACAGACCACGACTCCTGGGGTCAAATTTCTGAAGGGTCAACCCTGATCCTCTCAGTGGCAGAAATTTTCCACATGGCAGTGGACTAGAAGAGGGAGCTTTTAGTTTGGACCTTGCTTCAACACTAGCTTGTCCCGTAGACAACGCTCAAACATTTACACCGGGTTGTAGCTAACAGGCCCCTTTGATCGGATAAATTTGATCAGCATAAATTACGGTAAAGCTGTGTTTCATGCTTATACAGCACACCTAGGTATCCTCTACTCTTGGCTGCCACTTCTCTGTAGAGTCATAGGTGACATTTCTAAGAGCACATATGTGTGTGTTTCCCTGTGGATTCAAAATGTCTTGTGAGCAGTCTCTTTTGGCCACCTTTCCTCAGTCTAGTGTCCTCCTCGATGAGGTGTTAATGAGTTTTAGACACAGACATCTTTGGCAAGAGTATTAGGTTAATCAATCAAAAGGTCACATCCCTCGAAGGCCAGCTAGCTTAGCTTTGTTCCACAGATGGCATCTCCGTAACCCCCTGTCAGTCATCTTATGTATCTGATCACCTGGAGACCTGCATGAAACTGTATATATCTCAGTGCCTGATCATCATGGCTACCAAGCAGACAAACAAAAAAGCGCAAAACATGTTCAATAGCTTCGTCTTGCAGATACTGTTAATAGTCATATACATAATGCAGGCATCTGACCATAAATCCAACCTGAGACTGAGGCCCTGCAATGAAATTGAAAGATTTTATATTCAAAAGTTCTTGCAGCAGGCTGAAAATACTAAAAATTGTGGAGTTGTATGTTGTAAATGAGTGAATTTTATGGTATATAAACTATCTCAATAAAGTGCTTTTTAAAAAGTGTTATCATTATCTTGGGGTGCCTGGGTGGCTCAGTCAGTTGAGCGTCTGTCTCTTGATTTCAACTCAGGTCATGATTCCAAGGTTGTGGGATCAAACCCTGTATTAGGCCCCGTGCTGAGTGTGAAGCCTGCTTATGACGATTCTCTCTCTCTCTCCCTCTGCCCCTTTCCTCCACTCACATTCTCTTTCTCTGAAAATTAAAAAAATAAAATACATCACCTTGTACAGAAATGATACTCAACATTCTAGAAATAGATGAATCACTGAGAAGAGAGCCAAAGACAGAACCTTGAGAAAAGCCTACATTTCCAGGAAGAGAGACACACAAACACAGGGAAGGTGTAATTACAGACATAGGAAGAAAACCAGAGAAGAACAGTAGCCTAAAATTCAGGCTAATGAAGTTAGCCAAAAGGAAATTACTGATGACCTTTGAGAAAATAGTTTCCATGAAGTGAATGTGTTAAAGAGTGAGCTGCGAGGAAGATGCAGCTGCACGTGATCTTGCCAGAAATAAAGTAGGCAGGGGAGAAAGTGTCTATATGCCTCTTTCTCTGTCTGGACAGGAGGACTTGGGCATAGGTGTACCTGGGGAGACAGGTGAACAAAAGACTGCAGAGACTGAAGGCACAGACGGCTTAAACCCAATCCCCGTTCTTATTGT
The DNA here is from genome assembly GCF_008692635.1 of Crocuta crocuta. NCBI lineage: Eukaryota > Metazoa > Chordata > Mammalia > Carnivora > Hyaenidae > Crocuta > Crocuta crocuta. The sequence goes on from NW_027530179.1 coordinate 6,741,944, forward strand.
GGTCAGAGAGGTTGGTATTTGGTACAGAGCATTTTTTTCTCTGCCTTGTCGTTTCCCTGCTGGGCCACAGGTACGGCCCCTGCCGTTGGTAAAGCAGGGCTGTGGGCCTGGCCCAGTCCCCTATGTGAACCCTACTCCTTTTTTAATGAAGAAGGTAAGTCCTAATTCAATTGAGAGAGACATGACCATGTGGGCATAACCTTAAATCTGCTGTCACTCACGATTAGACAGTCATTCCTGAACACCAGTCCCTGATTACTGACATCAAGTGAGCGGTGACACAGCTCACAAGGCTTGGGCACACCCAGCGTATGAGCATGCCATTGCCTGTGGCCCAGAGCTGCTACTTCCGCAGTCATCCTTTCCTCAGGTCAGAGGGCTAAAGAACACACTTAGTGCTTCTGAGGTCCTCTCAGAGAATTCAGCCTCTAGGAGTCTCCGAGCCATGCTCTGACCTATGGGTTACCTCCACCCCAGTCCCCCGCCATCGCCCCATATTCAGGGAGGATGGGAACAGAACAGGGCGGGAGAAAGGGAGCAGAAGGAGTGGCGGTGCTCCACCCATTCACCGCGCTTGCCACACGTACCCTGCCTTAGCAGAGGGCTTCTGCGCACTCTCACTAACGTCATCCCTCCCAGGCTCTGCTCCTACTTTTTGTTTTCCTTATTTTGTATTTATTTTTTACCTTACTGAGCCGTAATCTAAAAATGCAAAAGGCTAGTTTTGTTGTGCTTTGAATACAGCCTTTTAGAGCCCTACATAATACTCTAGAATGCAGCATTCTTCCCTTTGGGGTTATTAACTGTATCTTTCATCTTTTCCTTAATTGTATGTTGGTATTAAATTATATTTTCCCATATCTTTTGGAAATAAAATGTCAGCTGAAAATAAAATTCACTTTCAATACTTATTTAGAAAACTGTATTCACCATGTCTTTTCAAGCAGTCTTTGCGAGTTTTGTGGTACATGCAATTTAGGGTACATTTAGTAAGTTGAAGGGTTAACATATCCTGCGCTGTCGCATATGGCAGTGAGCAGAATCGCAGATGTTGATGATACCACGTAATTAGTATTCTTTTATGTAAATGAAGGCTGTCAGCATGTTACCATAGTGTCTACTCTCTCTGAAGCTGGAATGTATGCCACTTGGTCTCACTAAGACCAGGCAGGATTATTCCACTGTCCTTAGTTAAGAACTGGGAAGAAATCACTACAATGAGAGAGACAGAGAAGAAATGGGAATCTCCCCAAAGGAGATTATTTTTTTCTTCTTTGGTTTTTGTTGATTCTCATCCCCCCACCCCCCACCCCCCAGCCTTCCCTGCAGAAGTTTTATTCTGGTGATGTAGTTACATGTTTAGGATCAGGTAAGAAATTTGCTACATGAGACCAGTTGGAATGGCCCAATTAAAAGACAATTATATTTTTAAGCTATAGATTTTTGAAAGATGATTGTAATGTTCAGTCATCTCATACACTTTTTTTAAAAATGACAGGCTAAATCTACAAGTTTCTATTTCAGAACAAAAGGCATAAATTGAAGATTTCATTACCTTCTAATTTAATATTTAGTGACATTAACTATAATAGGATGCTTTTAAATAGCGGTTATGACTTTTAGCCCAGTCGATTCACATTTTTAAAATAAAACTATGGTAATTAAAGAGGCAATAATATTTTGTCAAGTTTACTTACTCCATGTGTAGATAATCCAGGGCATGTCATTCATTTAAAGTTGCTCATCTCCTTAACGGTGGAGAACTGTTAAGCCACATCTTCTTTGCCAGTTACGCTGCAAGTTTATCTCTTGGATATTGGGTGTCTGTCACACTGGGTGGTGTAGGTTTTAAGTGGAAATATTAGGACTGTTATGGCCTTTCAGCATCATGAAGGAAAAGGTGTACATGCCAGAAAAATGTAAACTAAAATTCCTATGCCTGTGGGTGTTAGGCCTGTTTCTTTAAAGTCAGAGTATGTATGAGAGGTATGTTAAACACATCATCTGTCTTGAACTGAGTATACCTGGATTGTGTTCTCTTTATTCTTTATTTTGTATGTTGGTTAAGATGGCTTTCTTCTTTTGTGTCACTTTTGGGTGGTTTCCAATTCATGATATGCTTTTCTTCTCTAGAGAAGCTAGTCTGCCTAGCTTAAATCAGTGTGGTGAGGTGCAAAGTAGCCCCGTGTTTTCCTGAATGGATTTACTCTGCCATATGGCAGGTTACTGAGTTGCCACGACAGATTTGTAATGGGAAAAGGGCTGTGCAGGAAAGGATGTGCGTGATCAGCAGATTTATAGATCAGAAAATGAAATCGGAAGAAAGAATTTCCAGAGTGCCCTTTCCATTTGACAGCTCTTCACTGAGAGAGTACAGAATGGTTTTTTAGTGTTTTTCTCTTTTGGCTTTTGGTGCTCCAGCATATATTTCCAGCAGAGGAGTTGATTCTGCAAGGCATCAGTGTTCTGAGTGTTGTGTTGCTGGATTCCTGTTCACAGAGATACTCTTTGTAGGATTGGAAGCTGTGCTGTGTTTCATGTGATAAGATCTCTGTAGCAATTAAATTCCTGAAGACACATCAAGGCTCCTGTTGGCTAAAATGAGGATTTGCCAGGTTTTGAGTCATAAGAAGAGGCTATTTAGATACAATTCTGAATCTTCCAAAGGACAGAAAACAAAAAGAAAAGCCAAGTGAGCCAAAGATTTATCTGTCCTGGTGTATTTAAGTCTGTGCTATCCAGTATTGCAGCCACTAGCCACATATGGTTATTTAAATTTAAATTACTCAAAATTAGGGGCATCTGGGTGGCTCATTTGGTTAAGTGTCAGACTCAATTTCGGCTCAGGTCATAATCTCCATGTTCGTGGGTTTGAGCCATGCATCGGGCTCTGTGCTGACAGCACAGAGCCTGCTTGAGAGTCTCTCTCTCTCTCTCTCTCTCTCTCTCTCTCTCTCTCTCTCTCTGCCCCTCTTCTGTTCTCTCTCTCTCTCAAAATAAATAAATAAAATCCAGTCCCTCATTCTCACTAGCCATATTGCAAGTACTCAATAGGCACAGGTGGCCAGTTAATACAGTATTAGGCAGCACAGATAAATTATATTACCATCATTGCTGGAAGTTCTATTGGATAATGTTGGTTGAAGTGGAAGATTTCAAGGAAGAGAATTTTTTCTTTGATTTCCTTGAGGACATATTCATCCCTATAATTTACTGGATTAGTGCAGTGGTTCTGAGGTTTTAATGCACAAACGAGTCCTCTGTAGGGCTTATATAAAATGTAGGTTTGAGACCTCTCCCCAGACTCTAATTCATTAGGTTTGGAGTTGTGACCAGAAATCTGTACATACAACAAGTATCATAGGGAATTCTGATGCTGGTAAGCGGCTCAGAAATGACATTTTGAAAAATACTAAGTGAGGAGTATTGCCAGTCTATTGATTTTTTCCCCCCTTCACTCTGTGATTACTGACTTTCTTTTGTGTCCCGAATAATTGGTTGTAAGCATCCTGCATACTCAGCTTGAACTCTTGGTTGGTAATAAGTAGCAAAAAGAAAATTCATTTATTTACCATCTCATCTTTTTAATATGTGTATGTTTTAATTTGGCTGTGCCCTACAAAAAGGAAAAAGATGGTTAATTCAGTGCCATTTTGGAGTGTGTGGGAAGGTAATTCTGACAGAACACCTCTGACCACTAAGAGCTGAGCACCCACAAGCTGTAAAATTATAAAGGAGTGAAAAAAGAACTATAACACATGATCGTCTCGCTGAAGAAGATTATATCTAATTAGGAAATACATCCAGAGACGTACAGGGCACTTAGTAACAAGTCAGTAATTAGAAAAATAATGTAGGAGAACCTAAATCCTGAAAGAACTCAAAGGAAAAGCATGATTTGACTTGATTGAAGATCATCTATATTGCTTTCCTTTGTATGATTTAAAGGTTTCTTATCTAGAGACATGGCCTTCGCCAATCTGGAATGGGCAGTAAAAAATAGGAAGGATCTCTCATTTGGTCCTGTGGTACAGTCGTGGGCTTTAGCAATAGATAGGCCAAAAAGGGCATCTGGAAACCAATTAAAGGAACCACTCAGAACGTACTGGATTTAAAACTTCTCTGCATCACTCCATAATCATGGAACTTCATTTGCTCACAGAAATGAAGGTAGAGAAGAAATGGGGGTGAAGGAAGTTTTCTTTATAAGAGGAAATACTTCTAGGGAATTTAAATACTAGTACTGGAGGGGCGCCTGGGTGGTTCAGTTGGTTAAGCATCCGACTTTGGCTCAGGTCATGATCTCATGGTTCGTGGATTCAAGCCCCGCATCGGGTTCTGTGGTGACAGCTCAGAGCCTGGAGCCTGTTTCAGATCCTGTGTCTTCCTCTCTCTCTGCTCCTCCCCCACTCATGCTCTGTCTCTCTCTGTCTCAAAAATAAATAAAACAAACAAAAAGTTTTTAAAAATGCTAGTACTGGAAAAGAAAAAAAAAAAACTGTGAAGGTTCCAAAGAATAGTTTTCTTTTAAAATGATTGTGCAGGGGCACCTGGGTGGCTTAGTCGGTTAAGTGTCCGACTTTCGCTTAGGTCATGATCCCGCGGTTCGTGGGTTCGAGCCCCGCATCGGGCTCTGTGCTGACTGCCAGCTCAGAGCCTGGAGCCTGTTTCAGAGTCTGTGACTCCCTCTCTCTCTGACCCTCCCCTGCTCACACTGTCTCTCTCTCTCTCTCTCTCCTAGAAATAAATAAAACATTTAAAAAAATTTTAAAAATAAAATAAAATGATTGTGCAGCCTCTTTTCCTTGGAGAAATTGCCCATTAAGTTTCTCTGAAGAACAATATGGAAGAAGCAATGGTAGGAAGACAGGAAGAAGAAGAAAAAGAGCTCAATATGTTGCCACTGTTTTAAAAAGCATTTTCATATATGTGTGTGTATATATATATATGAATATGATATATATATATCATCTGGAAGATTTGCTTTTTTTCTTTTTTGCTTGGTAGTTTGGTTAAACCAATAGCCACTCCATCACTTGTCCTAAGAGATCTGTCTTTTCTTTTCAGTAAAGAAAGTAAAAGTTTTCCCACCCTTTCTACAAGATGTACATGTTCTTTTCACATTGTCTTAGTCCCTCAGGGTTGCTATAACAAAAATACCATGACTCGGCTTATAAACCCAAACATTTCTCATAGTTTGGAGGCTGGGAAGTCCTAAGATCATGGCACCAGATTCCATGTCTGGTAAGAACTTCCTGATTCATGGCCATAACACTGGCTCTTCACTGTGTCCTCACGTGGGTGAGGGTTGAGGGAATTGTTTTATAAGGACACTAAAATCCCATTCATGAAGGCTTATCCCATGAGGGTCACCCCATTCATGACCTAATCATCCCCTAAAGGCCCTGCCTCCTAATACCATCACCTTGGGCAAGGGGTACTTTAGCACATGACTGGGGGGGTACACAAACATTCAGACTATAGTAGACATTTAAAATGTTATTTAGATTCAGGTGCCTTGCTGGCTCAGTCAGTAGAGCATGTGTCACTTGATCTAGGGGTTGTGAGTTTGAGCACCATGCTAGGCATAGAGCCTACTTAAAAAAAAAAAAAATTATTTAGATTCAGGCTCACAGACTACCTCCTTAGCCAGGTTCTTTGGACCCAAGAAAAGAAAAATGGCACCTTAGGGGTGCCTGGGTGGCTCAGTCAGTTGAGCCTCCGACTCTCGATGTCGGCTCAGGTGAGTTTGAACCCCGCGTAGGGCTCCTTGCTGACAGCTCAGAGCCTGGAGCCTACTTCGGATTCTGTGTCTCCTTCTCTCTCTGCCCTTCCCCTGCTCACACTCTGTCTCTCTCTCTTTTTCAAAAATAAACATTAAAGAAAAAAAATTTTAAAGAAAAGTGTCACCTTGTAGTCTAGAGGACTTTCTCTTTCTTACCTTTACCTATTCTGTTATCTCTGCTTTGAAATACATTGAAACTGACCTAAGATTGCCTTTATATTTGAGGGTCTTCATCTCTCATAGGTATTTGAAACATTATGTCTCTCCTCTCCTCTGTCCCTTTGTACATACAACTAGGATCTTGATCAGTACAGGATACAGAGGACATCATCAGTTTGGAGATGGTTCGGAATACAAGTTTCTTTCCCCTAGTGGCCAGTTGGGTGCAATGTTAATGAACTAAGGGTAATATCATTTCCTAAGGAATACAAATAGGACTCAGGTAAAAATGAGCTGCTATTCAGGAATTTATACAGGCTTAGAAAATGTAAAGCTTGAACTTGGTGCTAAGCCCTCCTCCCAAGACAGTATTTTTTTTCTTCCTTCCAAAGGAGTCAATTTTAAATTGAAAACTAATGAGCATTGAGTTGAAAATGGCAGTTGCAACCCTCTTTCTAGGAAAATGTTTTGCTGAAAGCTTTCTCTCTCTCTCTCTCTCCCTCTCTTTCTGGGGGCCCTGTCGTGCCAGGTTGAAAGACTGGAGCCTTCCATAAGACATGGATAGATGCAAACATGTCGGGCGGTTGCGGCTGGCCCAGGACCACTCCATCCTGAACCCGCAGAAGTGGTGCTGCAGGGAGTGCGCCACCACCGAGTCCGCGTGGGCTTGTCTCAAGTGCTCGCACGTGGCCTGCGGCCGCTACATCGAGGATCACGCCCTGAAACACTTTGAGGACACTGGGCACCCGCTAGCCATGGAGGTCCGAGATCTGTACGTGTTCTGTTACCTGTGCAAGGACTACGTGCTCAACGATAACCCCGAGGGGGACCTGAAGCTGCTCAGAAGCTCCCTCCTGGCGGTCCGCGGCCAGAAGCAGGACCCGCCGCTGAGGCGCGGCCGGACGCTGCGGTCCATGGCCTCGAGCGAGGACGCCGTCCCGCCGCAGCGCGCTCCTCAGGGACAGCCGCAGATGCTCACGGCTCTGTGGTACCGGCGCCAGCGCCTGCTGGCCAGGACGCTGCGGCTCTGGTTCGAGAAGAGCTCCCGCGGCCAGGCGAAGCTGGAGCAGCGGCGGCAGGAGGAGGCGCTGGAGCGCAAGAAGGAGGAGGCGCGGCAGCGGCGACGCGAGGTGAAGCGGCGGCTGCTGGAGGAGCTGGCCAGCGCCCCTCCCCCNCAACACCTGCTACATGAACTCCATCCTGCAGGTGCTCAGCCACCTCCAGAAGTTCCGCGAGTGTTTCCTGAACCTCGACCCTTCCCAGACCCGACAGCTGTTTCCCAAGGCCCCCAACGGGAAGGCTCCGCTCTCGGGCAGGCCGGCCAGCAGCTCGGCTACGGAGCTGTCGGCGAGGAGCGACCGGGCCGAGTCGTGCGGGCGGGAGGGCCTCTGCTTCAACGGCGGGGCCTCCATCAGCAGGAGCCTAGAACTCATCCAGAACAAGGAGCCGAGCTCGAAGCACATTTCCCTCTGTCACGAACTGCACACCCTTTTCCGTGTCATGTGGTCCGGGAAGTGGGCCCTGGTGTCGCCCTTTGCCATGCTTCACTCCGTGTGGAGCCTGATCCCCGCCTTCCGGGGCTACGACCAGCAGGACGCGCAGGAATTCCTCTGCGAGCTGTTGCACAAAGTGCAGCAAGAGCTCGAGTCCGAGGGCACCACGCGCCGGATCCTCATCCCCTTCTCCCAGAGGAAGCTCACCAAACAGGTCTTAAAGGTGGTGAACACCATATTCCACGGGCAGCTACTCAGTCAGGTAGGTTGGCCCACCCTGACACCTGTTCTGCCCATCGCACTGCAGGGGGGCTTGCTGGGTAGAGTTTGGGCTTCCTGTGAGCGCCTCCCCCAGGTTATCCGCGCGGGCGGACTAGGGTAGCCAACATTTGCTGTAATTAAGCATAGTGGAGGGTGACCATTGTACCTTTCATCGAGCCATTGGCTGTATGGGCTCCTCGGTGAACTTGCCGCCTCTTTCTCGGCAGGTTTTCGGTTGAATTTGCCATATCGCTTCATTTTCAGTGAATGTCTTTAAGCTTTAATGACAATATAGGTCATATAATATTCTCATTGTTATAATTAAGGACCCATTGTTGACATGCCATTATAGGCGACCAAACAGCTTGCCTATAACCCAGGTTCCACAGTAGTTTGAAAGAGCATTCTTCCTTCCAGGACATTCTTTACGTAAAAGGAAGGGAGGTGGCTAGGAGTATGCCCAAGGCCTAAGCAAGCCCCTCTCCTGTTCCTCATGACCTCGTCTTTTCTGGATTATTAGCCATGTACGGACATAGGCTAAGACTCATAATAAAGATTTTGTGAGTATGTGCAGAGAGAATTTTTAGAGTTAAAAAAAGTGGACAACTTAGGAGATTCAGGTAAAACTTCTACATTATGCTTCTGAGGTTTGTGTCTTGGTATTTTTAAAAGAATGCTGAATGGGATGGAAGAGAAGGTTTATTTAGGCTTCTGTGTTTTAGCATGTGAAAGGGGGACCATTTATGGGCACTTCCTCTACCCCCTGAGGCTCCACAGGAAGAAAGGTGCTTCTGGGAAGGTTACAGTGGGAGAGAAGGTCTAATTAGGTACCTTAAGGCTCTTTGACTACAGGGATCTGTGTAGGGATACTGCAAGAAACAAGGGCAAAAAAGAGAGGCAAGTTGGAGGGGGCAGAAGGAGCAAAGTCTGGATGAGGAAGGAGTGAGGATGAGAGAAGCGGACAGGAATATGCCAGATCTGTCCCAGATTGATCCGTGAGTGATCCCATGATAGCCTCCAGTCTGTACTACCACAGCATTGAAAGGTAGAGCCTGCTTTGGAAGAGAAGAGAGAAGGGGTAGGTAATAATCTCTGTGCTGCGTGGGTTCCTGGTTCCAGCTAGCATAAGAGTTAGCAATGTATACCAGAAGTAATATGCTCTAATGCTCTTAAAGTTACACTTGTTATTTTAATATTACAATGAAAGATTTTTTGAAAACTACACTTAGTTTTGGGTAAGTCATGTGTTTTGTATAAATCGAGCAAAAGTGTATGGGAGATTACGTAACCTGTGAATCAATCTTTTCATTCTAGGTCACATGTATATCATGCAATTACAAATCCAATACCATTGAGCCCTTTTGGGATCTGTCCCTGGAATTCCCTGAGCGGTATCACTGCATAGAAAAGGGGTTTGTCCCTTTGGATCAGACAGAGTGCCTGCTCACTGAGATGCTGGCCAAGTTCACAGAGACAGAGGCCCTGGAAGGGAGAATCTACGCTTGTGACCAATGTAACAGTGAGTGCTGGGAAGTGGAAGGGGGGTGGGGGGTGGGGGTGTGCACCTGGAATATCAGTTTAAGATGCTGCTTTTCCCCTTTTAGTCAAAAGTAACACTGATAATATTGAGTGGTTCTAAAGCATCTTTTAAAGATTTTTTTCCTCCCATTTTCCTAAAAACAAGCATGTGGGCGTCCTATGTTAAAAAACAAAACAAAACCTAGGCGTTGGGCTTCCTTTGACTCCTGCTGTGATTGACATTAGTAGTTATCTCCAGAGACATTTGAAAGTGTGGATCCTGAAATAGGGACTCTAAGAATGTTAGCACTGGGGCGCCTGGGTGGCTCAGGCGGTTGGGCGGCTGACTTCTGCTCAGGTCATGATCTCAAGGTTCATGGGTTCGAGTCCCACGTCGTGTTCTGTGCTGACAGCTAGCTCAGACCCTGGAGCCTGCTTTGGAGTCTGTGTCTCCCTCTCTCTCTGACCCCTGCTCATGCTGTCTTTCTCAGAAATAAATAAAACGCTAAAAAAAAAATGTTAGTACTTAGCTTTGTAGTACTACAAGGGTCCTGCTTAAATTCATGAATATAGATTTGACACTTCTTATTTCACCTACAGTCAGGTGGCTTAGCGTGTTTGAGGGTTATGGTGTCAGAAACATGTATTTTTGTACTGAATTTGTGGATTTCAAGTCTGTCAGAATTGATGCTGAATATTGGTATGAGACCAAGAAAGCAAGTCCTAAGGGGCATCAGCTTCATGGTTACTTTCTGCATGTGTTTCACAGGCCTTCACAGGCCGTGCACTGGGGGAGGTGGGGAAGGAGGTCATAACGTATCTCTGTCATGGCTCTAATTTTACATAACGTATCTCTGTCATGGCTCTAATTTTAAAGTGGAACTCTTCCCATGTGGTGACATAGACGTCCAACGCAGAGCTCCTTCTGTCTTGCCACACTGACACTCCATGCTTTTGCTAACCCAGCACATACAGCAGGAATACAGAGCGAATGCTTGGAAAACTCATGTTTGGGTTTTTTGGCATGTCAAGATTGGGAAGCTAAGATTAATGGGTTGTGTAGATATCTTGAAATCAATTTGCAACCAGAAAATAATTTGGACTACAAGTTTTGAGAGCCACAATCTTATAATGACCCTTCTTAATATATTTGCATATGATCTTTTGAAATAGTAAATTGTGGGAAATATGTTTTCCCTAAAGAAATCAGGACAAAAATCAAGTCATACTTGATAGAATTTTGTCACTTATTTTTTTTTTAACATTTATTTATTTATTTTGAGAGAGAGAGAGAACACACATGAGCAGCAGAGGGGCAGAGAGAGAGGGAGAGAGAGAATCCAGGCTGTCAGCACAGAGCCTGACATGGGACTCGATCCCATGAGAGTTGAGTGGAAATCAAGAATCAGACACTTAACTGACTGAGCCACCCAGGCGCCCCATTTTGCCATTTTAAAACGCTGTACTTGGTTGACTGTAGAGTCACCTGCCCTGTTCCTCATTGAGATGTAAAGATAGTGACTTAAATGATCTTATTAACAGCAGTATCTATTTGGTTTTCCTTTTTTTTTTTTTTAATGTTTATTTTTGAGAGAGAGAAACAGAGTGCAGCTGGGGGAGTGGGGGACAGAGAGAGGGAGACACAGAATTGGAACCAGGCTCCAGGCTGTGAGCTGTCAGCAAGGAGCCCTACGCGGAGCTCGAATCCACAAACCATGAGATCATGATCTGAGCAGAAGTCAGACACTCAACTGACTGAGCCCCCAAGCAGCCCCTATTTTGCTTTCTTAAGACAGTGATTTGTAAAGCTTTTTACTTGTAAGGAACAGAAGGATGTTAACAGCTTTAACTCCATAATTCTCAGACATGATAGATTGGGCAAGAAATATTTTTATTGATTTTTGTAAGAAAGGCTTGTTTTTCTAGTTGCCAGATGTGCCAGTTTATCAGGATTTCTCTAGGCAGGTTCAGATAATAGCAGGGAAGCAAATCTGTGGCTCAAGTACGAGATGCATTGTTGTTGCTTGTGAGGTTTCAAAACTATCAGTCTTCTCCCTCTCTGTGTGGCCAGCTTAATCAAATGGAGACAGAACTGATCAATCTCCGCTGAATCAGTCATTTCCTTTTCTTTGTGAATTTCATTTTAGGGAAACAAAGCCAGATTCTATATTGTCTTCATCGTAGCTCACATACTCCCTCTGCTGAGAGTGGCAGTCACTGCCAGGGTTCCCAGGCAGAGCTGCAATAATTTTTGAAAATCCACTGGTGAATCAGAATGTAAAATAAGGCCAGGCCGCTCTTTGGATTCTCCTTCTGTTGAGGCCCCTACATGTCATGACCACCGGCCCTAGTAAAAGGTTCTGTGGCACACTCGTGTTGCTGCAGTCCATTATGAGACCAGCAGCTTCACCTCCTGTTGTCGCAGGAAGCTGCGTGGAGCGTCCTCTGGCTGTGATTTGCTACCCTCCACGAGTGGTACAGGTATAACTTAGTGGTACAGGTATAACCTAGAGTCAGGTGGCAGATTCTTCAGACACTGAGACCATGTCTCAAAGACAATTAGCAGGCACCACAGTGGACCACTAACCACTAATTTTATATTCCCCTCCATTCACCAGGCTGATTAATATAATAACGGAGTACTCATTTGTAAATGGTTATAGAGAAGGCTTCTGATGGAAATTAAGAGAATTTTATTTCCATGGTTTATTTGATGTAACTTATTTTTTTTTAACGTTTACTTTGCTTTTTGAGAGAGAGATAGAGCACAAATGGGGGGGTGGGGCTGAGAGAGAGGGAGACACACAATCCAAAGCAGGATCCAGGCTCTGAGCTGTCAGCAGAGCCCAACGTGGGACTCAGCTCACAAACCGTGAGACCATGACCTGAGCTGAAGTCAGACATTTAACTGACTGAGCCACCCAGGATTCCCTGTTTGATGTAATTTAGAAATGCATTCTCCTCGGGACACCTGGGTAGTTCAGTCAGTTGAGTGTCCGACTTTGGCTCAGTTCATGATCTGTGGTTCGTGAGTTCAAGCACCACACTGGGCTCACTGCTGTCAGACTGCCAGCACAGCCCACTTCGGATCTTCTGTCCCTCTCTTTTTGCCCCTCCCCCGCTTGCACTCTCCCCAAAATAAGTAAATATTAGAGAAAAAAGAAATGCATTCTCCTCACAAGTCAGTAGCTTCAGAAATAAAATTGGAGTCTGAGCACTGCTCCTACTTTGGACTGGATGAATTTGGCCAGCTTGCCACCTTGTCCTACATGTTTGGTAATGTGCTTTTCCAAGAAAATGGCTCAAAAACTAGGTAGTATAAAACTACAAAACCAGCAGTTTCTGTTCTAAGTAGTTGTATATGCCACAAACAAATCATGCTTAAAAAAGAATCTGTTTAAATATTCTGTCCTGGGGCGCCTGGGTGGCTCCGCCAGTTGAGCATCCGACTTTGGCTCAGGTCAGGATTTCGTGGCTTGTGAGTTCGAGCCCTATGTCAGGCTCTTTGCTGACAGCTCAGAGCCTGGAGCCTGCTTCCGGTTCTGTGTCTCCTTCTCTCTCTCTCCCCCTCCCCCACTCACACTCTTGTCTCTCTCTCTCAAAAATAAACATTAAAAGGGGCGCCTGGGTGGCTCAGTCGTTTAAGCATCCGACTTTGTCTCAGGTCATGATCTCCCGGTTTGTGGGTTCGAGCCCCGCGTGGGTCTCTGTGCTGACAGCTCAGAGCCTGGAGCCTGCTTCAGATTCCATGTCTCCCTCTCTCTCTGACCCTCCCCTGCTCATGCTGTCTCTCTCTCTCTCTCTCTCTCAGAAATAAATAAAACATTAAAAAAATTTTAAAAAAAAAAGGAGAATGCATATTGAGTGGCAAGTCATTGTCTCTGCCCTAGCTAGGAAAGAATGAGACTCCTCACAATCTCTGTCTTCTGCCTTCCCACACCATATAGGCAAACGACGAAAATCCAATCCAAAACCCCTTGTTCTGAGTGAAGCTAGAAAGCAGTTAATGATCTACAGACTACCTCAGGTCCTCCGGCTGCACCTTAAAAGATTCAGGTGAGCTTGCCCTGGGGCCTTCCAGGTGGCTGTGAGCTGTGGGGTAGCTGCTTCAAAGGCTTTGGTATTGGGAGGGGAAGCCTGTTCCCTAGAGACCCTGCACTTTCCATGGCGATTAAATGCTTCATGCCCAGTAAAGCAAGTTAATGTTGGAGCCCAGGACAGGGCTTCCGCCCTCACAGCCCGATGTAACCGGCTGGCCTGCACTGGGTGTTCGAGCTTAATTTTCTAGCCTCGTTGGACTATATAGAGTCATCTTCAGAATCTAGCATGATAAAATCTGTGAAAAGAAGGGCAGGCAGTAAACTACAAAAAGATTATTTTAGGGATTTCTAGTTTCAGAGTACATCACGGAATGTTCACAGGAAATATATGCGGATACTGATCACTGTTTTATTGATGCACAAATCAAATCTGGAAGGTTATGTTTTCTCATTTCTCTGTTTTACCTTCCTCTACCTATGATAGCATACGCCATTTTTTACTAGTAAGAAATTTATATTCATGTTTTAGGTGGTCTGGCCGTAATCATCGAGAGAAGATTGGGGTCCATGTCGTCTTTGACCAGGTATTAAACATGGAACCTTACTGCTGCAGGGACATGCTCTCCTCTCTTGACAAAGAGACCTTTGCCTATGATCTCTCCGCAGTGGTCATGCACCACGGGAAAGGGTTTGGCTCAGGACACTACACAGCCTATTGCTACAACACAGAGGGAGGTGCGTGCGCTTGACTCTGTGGGGTGGGGGACACGGAAAAGGGTTGGTTTGTCCACATTCCATCACTTTCCTTTTATTTCATCTTTAGAGGGATACTGCATACATTAAAACCCAGTGGAAAGAATTATGAAAGTTGGATTCAAATTTTGGATATATCACGAAGTGACAACATAAGATTACTCTAAGAATTGACAGGAACTGACACATGTAAAAGTACTTAGCATGGTTCCTAGCACATAATGCTCAATTAACGTTAGACATTCTATTATTTAAAAAAGTTTTTTTAATGTCTGTTTATTTTTGAGAGAGAAAGAGACAGAGCATGAATGTGGGAGAGGCAGAGAGACAGAATCTGAAGCAGGTTCCATCCAGGCTCTGAGCTGTCAGCACAGAGCCTGATGCAGGGCTCGAACTCACAATCTGTGAGATCATGTCCTCAGCTCTAGTCAGATGCTTAACTGACTGAGCCACCCAAGCACCCCTAGACATTCTAATATTAATGCTTCTGCAGACCTCTGTTTCCTTTGTGGCTATGCAAAAATGGTAGGGCTTACCTCACCTCACAGAGATCATTTATGAATCTCATGAGCCCCACCTCATCAAACTGAAGACATTTAGTGGGCACTTACTGTATCCTTACCATCTCCCTTACCATGGGAGGTGTGGGGATACAAGGGCCCCTCCCAAGGAGCTTCAATCCCCGTACCCCAGAGCAGTCTCCCAGGTATTATACTGAGGCACATGGGCTGCAGATGTGCTTTCAGTAATGAACCCCTTAGCCCTTGGGGCAGCCAGAGTGAAATAACTTTTTATTCCTTCTAAATTTTCCTTTATCACTCCTCCATTTTCATTTCACCTCTCCTCCTCTTCCCATCTCTTAGCCCCCAGTCTTCAGTCTGTCTTTGTAGAAGGCCCTAGTGGGCAATGGAAAAGCCTGAGTAAAACAAGGACAAAAATTATAGTCAGTCAGTCCGTATGAGTATTGTGGTGGGGTTTGATGGGGTTAAAGCCAGTGGTTGCAGGGAAGTCTGTCGGCTTCATTTACCTGTAAGTCTTCCCCACCACCACCAGTCAGGGGTTGGCTCTATGCAGAACTCCTCTGTCCCTTTCTTCATCTCCTGGTTTTGCCTGCTGACTGGAAATGAAAATTGGATAGTCATTTTCTCTCTCTTTCCTTTGGTTTCCTAGGTTTTTGGGTCCACTGCAATGACTCAAAGCTGAATGTATGCAGTGTCGAGGAAGTGTGCAAAACTCAAGCCTACATCCTTTTTTACACACAAAGAACAGTTCAGGGCAATGCAAGAATTTCAGAAGCTCAACTCCAAGCTCAGGTGCAGTCCAGCAACAACGATGAGGGCAGACCACGGACCTTCCCCTGAACGGGAGGCATGTGTCAAGGACTGGCTTACTTTTGAACTGTTGGTGTTCATCCATCTTTCCTCTTATAGGAAATAAGGTCTAGTGCAGGAACAGATTGCTAGGCTTGCCTCACTGGAACTACGGCAGAAGGTGCCAGGTGACTCCTGTCCTATCATACGATCTGTAGTCACTTTCTTTTGAATGGATTGGGAATTCCCTCTTTGATAAAACACATCAAAAGGAGTAACTTCTATGAAGATTCTTTCATCAGTTGCTTCTGCAGATAGAGGATCTGGGTTGAAGAAAGAGGGAGTAAGCTGATCAGATGCAGCCAGGAGAGCAGCCATGTTTTCTTTCCACTCTGTGATTCCCCCAGGAGTCAGGGCTTCCTTGCAGCACCAGAGGAGCCGTCCTGTTGTGAGGAGCCGTCCTGTTGTGAGGAGCCCGGGACAGAGCACGTGAGGTGGGGCCCTGGGCTGGCAGCTTGCTGGATGAGACTGGTTCCAGGCAGGAGGTGAATAATAAGGACTTGTTCCTACAAAGGAAGTAACCATCAAGGGTTGAAAACTTGCAGACTTCCCTTTTTAGGGGATAGCAGTGGAAGAGTGGAATGAGATGCATAGAGCAAATTCCCATCCCCCACCCTCACCCCCACCAAATGGGAGGTTGGTCCGGTGTCCTGCCCTCCTGGCTGCTGCTGTCATTTAATCATTCCACATCTTCTGAGACTGGCATGAACCACCCTCCATCCTAAAGAAGGAGCAGTTCACCTGGGGAAGCAATACATTGTCCGTGACATGTCCTTCGTTGCACACTGAGCCGGAGGGCATTCCTGGCTACCCAGTTCTGTAGCATATCCCTGGTTCAGGTGTAGGGCAAGCACATGGTTTGGTTTAAATCGGCCTTTAGGTCTGAGGCTTTCTCAGAACTCAGTGGAGGAGAGGCAGAGATAGCCCATGGTCCAGGCCTTACCTGAATGCCTATCACCTGTCCTCACCTCGGTGCAGCATGCAGCTTTTCTTCGCCTGCAGCAGCTTTCTTGTGCCTGGAGGGCTAGAACATTCTTGTTCAACACAAGGTTGGGGAATTTCTGCTTTTCTAGGGCTGAGGAATCTGCCCCCATATATCCGAGCAGTTCACTGCTGCTGGCCCCAGCCCATCTCCTCCTACATCTGATAATCCCTACTGCTTCTTTACCCACCTGCACTCAGTCCAGCAGAAGAAAAAAGAGTGCCCTGTCCTTTACTTAAGTGCTGGTAAAATACATCTTTGTTTATGCTGGGTCAGTTTCTAAGTGGAATGAAACCGCCCAGATGGAAACCCTCCACCGCATCAGGCACCACTGAATTTCCCTTCTCAGTCCTTCAGTTAGACTCACCAGTAAAAGTGAACGCAGACCAGAACTGTCATCATGGGGGCTGCCGCCATCGACCTCTACCTGTCATGAATGCTCATCTTTTGACTGAGTGTATCATACGAACATTTCAGTTCAGGTAGGAGTATAGCTGTCGCTTGAAGGAAGCAGATGTGGAGGGAGTTTGGGGAAGGGTGGGAGGTTGGGACAAGAGAGCGTAAAGAATGAGGGTCGTAGCTTAGGGGTGTGGGTGAGCCCCATTTCCAGAGTGGATCTGTAGCACTTGCTGTTGATCTCTTTTGAGATGGACTCTCCCGTAGGACCTGACAGACAGCACTGAGACACAGAAAATTCAGACAGAAAATGGCTCACTTGGATAGAGAAGGGGGAGTGACTATGTTTTAAATTAAACTTGCTTTTTCCAACACTGTGAGGTTTCTGTAATATTTAGCTTTTATTTGGAAGCGATAGCGTATGGCATTTTTTATGCTGTTTGGTTTATATTGTCTACTGCAGGCTTTTTTGTACAAGCTTGGCCCCGGGCTCACCCTCTCCTGGACACTGTTTTAAAGTGTCACAGCTGCCCTTGCTGCTGGAGGCCCTGATGTAAAGCTGTGCTCTCTAGATCCGCGGTTTTAAGTTGGCAGGACTGGTGGAGACTTTCTGTGGCAATGGAAAAGCCCATGAACTTAAAAAAAAAAAAAAAAGTAAAAAGGAAAGGAAAATAGGAATTGTGCCTCATCTTTCTTTGAATGCCGTATTTATTATTCTAGAAAAAGAGAACTTACACATCGAAAGAACTAGAGCATCTACTTCACCCCTCAGGCCGTCTAGGGGGGAAATACTTCAGAAAAATGAACATTTAATGGAAAACTAAAAACTCTTCAAATTTAATTTTTAAAAATAGTTTTATACCAAATATCTATAAGAATTATTAAGCAGATTTAAGGATTTTGTAAAATAAGTGCTTCACTTAGCTGAGCACCCGTGTATCAAATTACTAAGATGGTTTCAAAGGAGTTGGACTAGAAGCCACGACAGAGTCCTCCCTGAGCTGCCTACCCTTGAAGGTGCCCCTGCAGTCACAGACACCTCAGGTACCCAGAGGCAGCAGCACTAGACGCTGTTGAGAAGTTAGTATTTATGGAGATTTTTATTAAAAGAGTTCCCTGCTGCAGAAGCCAGTGGCTGTTGTGAGGGAAATTCCCTTTGCCTTTAATTTATTTGCATATTGGAAGTAGATGGAATTCTTAGTTGCATCTTACTTTAAGCTGAAACATTCTAAAGGGAAGAAACTAAGAACCAGGTGGAAGTTGACTTGATGCTGCCAAATCAAACCCAAGATCTCCTAACTGAACCTTAGGGGCCTGTTTCTCCCAGACAAGCAGTTAGAGTCCCGTTCCCAGAGCCCTTCGTAGTTGGCTGGTGTGTTTACTTTCTGCCGTAGCCAGCCAAGATGAATGCACCCTGGCCCTCCGAAAGTTTTACCTCAATCTAGCTTGACCCTCATACTTGGGGCTGCCTCGGAGTACGCATCCATGCTAGTGTTTAAAAAAAAAAAAAAAAAAAAGTTAGGCATGCCCTCAACAGCCAGGAACTGAAGCTCTTATTAAATGGCAGGCAGAGCTCTTGCTAGCTTTGATCCAGTCCCCTCTCAGGCTGAGGGGGGCAGTGCCACACTGTAAAGAATTTCCAGATGTCTCTTAAAATGTCATGAATAAAATTAGAAACTGTAGAAGTGTTAATGTGTCCTATGGACTCAATAGCAGAGTTTATTTTTGTTTTAAATGGCAAGGCTTCTAGAGTCAATGATTGTACGTGTTCCCCACACTGGCTATGCTTACAGTTCCATCGCAGAGCAAGAGCTAGTGGCTGGGTTGGCTTGGCAGTGGGGCATGGGCACAGCCAGGCCCCAGGAGCCTGA
>NW_027530179.1:6760631-6770606 GCF_008692635.1 Crocuta crocuta
ATTACAGAATGAAAACTTCTTTGGGTGTGGGGGGGGAGGGGGGGCGGCAAGCAGGGAGGGGGAAATGGAGTTTGTTTTACTTATTGATAAAGCTTTGTGAACTAATTTTATACAATTCATAACATTTGGTGCCTTGTACCCAGTTATGGTTTGCATGGGATTGAAAAGAT
Organism: Crocuta crocuta; assembly: GCF_008692635.1. Classification (NCBI taxonomy): domain Eukaryota; kingdom Metazoa; phylum Chordata; class Mammalia; order Carnivora; family Hyaenidae; genus Crocuta; species Crocuta crocuta. The sequence goes on from NW_027530179.1 coordinate 6,760,802, forward strand.
AAAGGAAGGGAAAGGATGCCTCCTTTTCATTTTAAGTGGCAAATGGGTCTGTATAGTGTAAAGAACATTTGGTATCAGACTTTTTAAAAGCATTTCATTTCATGTGTGTGAAAGATAATTATTACCAGCAAATTCTGAAATCTTACTGTAATGTCCAAAATCTGAAATCTTACTGTAATGTCCAAAATCTTTGGATTTGTGACTCTTCATCAAATGGCTGCTTTTCAAGGCACACTATGTACCCTGTTCTTTTTTACCACTCCTTTTGTGTTCCAAACATGAACTCGGGCCTTTTCGGGTAGGCTGGGAGTGCTACCTCTTCCTAAACATATACTATATACCCTTGTCAGGTTACATCTTCTAAGTGGAAGGGTTGCTTTCTAGCTGGTTGGGAGAGCACAAATGTTCAGAAAGGGCCTTTTTTTCCCCTAATGCTTGGCAACTTAGGGTAGAAGTCAAACAAAAAAAGGATTCCTCCTGAAGTATTACCTTCATTAGTTCTGAAGTACTTTTGCACAAAATTTCAGGAAGCAGTGTAGAACACATTCCCCTGTATGTGAACCTTGAGATTGTAAGGCAAGCCAGTGCACTGTGTAATATGCAAAAGAGAAGGCTCGAAGCACCTGTGCCAGCCGCCCGGGCCCCAGCCCCTTTCCCTGGCAGGTGCCGAGCAGCTGTGGAAAGGGAGAAGACTCAGTCTGCTCACCTGCAGAGCTGTTTATAGCCTGTTCCTTTTACTCGGACCTTAAGGTTTCCAATGAGCTCACGAGACATCACCAAAGGGTGTTTAGAAAGCTCACCACTTGAAGCACATTTGATAGCTGGTTCCCTCAGCCTAATTACTGGATTAGGTGAGGAGGTTGTACTTTTGGAGAAAAATCTCCCATGGCAACTTTGGTTTTTACCCGGTAAGTATGCATCTTCCTGGTGGTGGTTTCTTTTTTTTCAAGTCAGCACTAAAGCTGAAAAGCGCCTTCTAAATATGACTGGGAGTTTAGTTTATATCTTCCACGTTTAACCACTCTCTTGGTCTAGGGCTTTGACTTGAACCAAGTGTTATTTTTTTCTTTCAAGCCAAACATTGCTCTAAATACACCATAGCTGCTAGGCTATGCTAGCATTAAGGCAAATGGTCATTTTTGTGGATTCTCTCCTTACTTCTGCTGGCATGTTTCCATTTAAAATCTAACTAGGGAGTAGAAGAGATTTTCATAGTACTGGTAACCAGCCAAGGCCGAATGTCATGTGACCCATATAAAATGGACTTCCCTTGGGAAGGGTGTTGAGTTGGAATGGTGAAAGCCGGCATTTTCATTTACAAAATTATTGACTGCTTATCAAAAGTCTGGGGAATTGTAGAATTGAGAGCTCTGCTCGCTCGAGTCTTAACACTTTTGAGGAATGAAGCCAGTTTAAATGAAACTTTACCTTGCCAGTATTATGGCTTTAAAAACCAACTAACCATAAACACTATTACTTGAAGCTGAAACATTAAATTTTGAGTGAAATGTGAATTATGCTTTTGGAAGCTGCCATGTCTTAATTGCTGGATTTTTCTTTTCAACTTTAAAAAACTTTTTATTTAAAATAGAACTGTTCAGTTAGGAGTAGGATCGGGTTGCAGACTTCAAGGATGTGTTTCATACCAATGAAACAGGACAGGAGGTGCTGGTATTGGTCTTAGAGGTCTGATGCAGCTCTGAAGGGGCTTAGAATCCATGCTATGACTTAAACGTTTCCTTCCTGGTCACCTTTTGAGAGGTGATGGCTTCAAACCTAAGCCTTGCTCTCCTGTATGTGACGCTTCCTCATCTTTACACCCAGTAAGTTACAAACCTATCAAATCATCTGTGGTGCCAGTACCGATAGATTCTTAAGAGGGTGTTGGCCTCATGGTGAGCCAGCCACAAGCCTGAAATCACAGCTCAAACGTCTCCCTAACAGGTGGGACCTACCCGATCAATACAAGAGAATGGTGCTTTTTAAAATACAAACACAATCTAATTCTCAGATTTCTTAACGAGATTTATGCCAGTAGCGTCAAGAAGGAGTTTTGTCCTATTTACCTTTTGTGAACAGATTGCTAGACATCTGTCAACCCTAACAATTAGGCCGCCGTGGTGCATTCATATTGACCTCTCTTTCCAATTCATGTCCATTAATCCCATACCAGTTCCACAGGAGACTTGGCATGGAAAAGCAGGACTTTAAAAAATGCCTAGTAGATGGGGTGCCTGGCCGGCTCAGTCAGAAGAGCATGTGACTCTTCATCTCGAGATCATGAGTGTGAGCCCCATATTGGGTGTGCAGATTACTTAACTAAACTTAAAGTAAAATAAAATAATAAAGATACCCACTCTACTACAACAATGCCCCCTTGGTGCCTGGAAAACCCACCTTGTGCACTAAAACGCTATGCAACACCAAATGGCTTCTTCCTCTGGTTCTGCTCAAAAATGTAAATTCCTCAAAAATAAGTTTCCTCTTACATTCACATCAAGTACAGTGGCTACAATTTCCTTTTTTTTTTTAATCTTTTAATGTGAAGCAAACCACCTGTTACAATCCATGTTTGAGGCTTGTTCCTGTCTCTCGAGTGTGAAATATAAATCATGTTTTTATGATTTTTGTAAATCTTGACTTTTTACACCTTGTTTTTGTAAGCCGAAGTTTCTTATTAAAAGAATAAAAGGATTGGTCTTTGTGTGCAATCTTTATTCCAAATATTTGTTAAAATACCATTAAAATACCATTCCTCAGGACAAAAGCAAAAACCACCCACTGCAGAAACTTCAGAACTATGTACAGAACTTTACAGAACAGAGGACAACACTTTGGCTGAAGCCTGACTGAAGACCAGAGAATGGAGTTCTGAGTGGGCTCAACGAAGAAAAGGCAATCGGGGCAGGAAGGTGCCCATCTGAATGAACCTTCAACTTCCATCAGGGAAAAGTCTTGTGATGGTCAAAGACTCCAGGCTGTTTTTGGAAGGTTGGAGGTTCCACAGGGGGTTCCATGTGTCTGCAATCAGAGACACATGACAACGGGTGGCATTAGAAATGTAAAAGCCTGAAGGGAAATTACTAAGAGACTCTAAATTTCTTCCAACACCTGTAAACATATTTAGGTAGGAGTAGTCAAGGGCCTATGTCAAGTCTCTCCTTTATTTTGTAAATAGAAGATAAAGATAAAAATTATTGCTTCTCTCTGCCTTGAGGGCTCCTAGGCACGCAGAGCATTGGTTAAGTGCTTACCTATTTGGCTATACCCCTGGCTGAGGGGCCATTAGGTCAATGTCACTCAAATTCCTGGCCAGCCAAACGCCCGCAGCAAAAAGTCCCAAATTGAGGATCAAGTTCCTGGAAAAAGAATATTTTATTAACCCTGTGCTCACTGAAGCACTTGTCTTAATGAAAATACTACGGGAAAAGGTTTTTCATCACCACCCTGGAAAAACTTCCCGGGGCAAAAACACTGTTCTAGAACTGCAGGAGGGAAGATCTTTACAAAGGTAGGCTGCCCACGACCCACGTGGCTACTTGGCTTTCGTTCCCGGGTCTAATAGGATCCAACGCAAAGGCCAGTTAAGCACTCGCCCAGGGCCGAACAGCCTGTGTGTGTTGGCGCCTCTTCTTCCCAGCCCAGCTACTGAAAAGGTCGCTTTTGCCGCACGGGAACTCTCCCAGCCAAGGACCTCCCCAAAGCACAGCCGGAGTCACTACGAGGCCACGACGCTGGCAAATGCAAAGGCGCCAGCTTGGGCGAAGAAGGGGAGTATGGGAGGTGTGTACAGGGGAGCGGAGGGCCAGAGAGGGACAAGTTTCCGGGCCTCGGTTACCTCCGGAAATCGTTCCTGTCGGTGGCGAAGCGGTAGACGCCCCGAAGCCAATCTCCCACGTTGTCCGGAATTTCGGGAGCTTCATTTGCCGCGCCCGGAGCGCTCACGGCGACCCCACTGGAAGCCATAGCAGCACCCTCTAGATCCACAAGGCCTCGCCCGACGCACCGTGTCGGCGCCGGAGGATTACGCAACTTCCGGTCTCGCACTTCCGCCGGCTACGGGCCGGCAGGGGGCGCAGCTGCTCCAGCGAGGTCCGGTGCCCCGGAGGACTCCCGGACTGCGCGTCCCCGAGCCCGGCAAGGGGAGGAGCGCGGCCTGGCACTACCGTCGCCAGGCCGCATCCCGCCTCTGGCTCCCTCCTGGCCTTCATCTCGCCAACCTTGTCACCGCCACACGTGGTCTCTGAGTGATCACTTCATTGGCTCGGGAAGAGGATAAGGACGGGGATGTCTCAGCCTCTGGGGGTGGGGATAGGGTTTAGCTCAGCAGGGGATGCATAGCTTTGGGAGGGGGGTTCCCCAAGAAAGTCTCCATCAGAAGTCATAGAATACGCAGGCCTAAGAGGGGGCACTCCAAGTTTGTGGTCTCGCCGCCTCTCCCAGGCGTGCCCTGGACTGCGTTCAGTCTAGGATTTTTATACGGGTGGGAGAGCCTCATTCTCACAGATCACACACCCCCTCCCCCTGTTCCGGGCTGCGCCGCTAGCAAATAGTGCAGTGCTTCCTGGAGGTGTCGCTGTCTCCAGCTTGGAGGCTTCCGGGGGTCTTCCAGGGCCCTGGAAGGCGCTGGCCCAAGAAAAAGCCTTCGGGTTCCGAGTCAGAAGAAGAGGAGCAGGTGGGGCAGGGGGCGTCCTCCTTGGAATCGAGGGGCGTCTCCGGGTGACCCTGCTCCCGCCCTTTGGGTGCCTCCGCCTTGTCCCCAGTTTGACGCTCCTGCTTTGGACTGGCTCCAAAAAGGTCCTTCTGGGCTTCCGGACTGGAGTGGGGGTCAGTGGCAGGAAGGGCTGCTTGGGAGACCGTAGTGGCATCCAGCGGGGTGCGGTCCCTTTCTTCAACTCTGTCAAGACCCTCATCCCCTGTTCCGGGCCGGGTCAGAAACGCCCATCTCAGAGCCGGGAGTCTCCCACTCGGGGATCAGAGAGGGGCGGGGCCCNGCGTCCCCAGTCCGGGAGTGAGTCCCGCGCCGCAGCCCCAACGGTGGCGCGGGGTGGGTTCGGGAGGTCCTTGGAGCGCTCCGGCCAGGGACGCGCGGTGAGAGCTGCGGGCCCCCAGCCTCGGGTCTGGGGGTGGGGTGCGGTGGGGGGCCGGGGGCGCTGCTGGAGGGACGGGAAGGCGTGGGACCGAGGCGAGGGTCCCAGCCCGGGAGAACCCCCTCCTCAGTCCAGCCCAGCCTAAGCCGCCTGCCCCCTTACCCTTTGGTCAGCACCTTCTCCTCCCTTACCGAGGGACGTCCTACCTTCCAGTGTCTGGGCCCGGCTCGAGCCGGAATCCGAGTAGCGACTCTCAAAGCAGCTGGGGCAGCAGGGGCCGCCCCCCGGCAGGGCATAAAGTCCCCCGCCCAAGGGCCCGGCGCAGTCCTGACAGCAGAAGTGGTTCTCGTGCCAGCGCCGTCCCTCCGCCTCGGTACAGCGCCGGGAGAAGATCAGCTGGGAGAGGGAGGGAGAACAGTTCATTCATTCATTCATTCATTCACTCGCTCATTCATTCACCCAATAACCACGCCTTATACCCAGTTAACGCTAAAGCACGTCTACAGACCTCCCATCTGATATACTCAACCACTCGGATGCAGGGAGGGCTGATGGGCCTAGCCAGGATCCTGCTAGCAGGTGGCACAGTCTGAAGAAGTGCGACCCTGGTCGCTTGGACTCCCAACCCAGGGTTCCGCTCTGCCTTATACTGACAGTATGGCACTTCCTCGCCCTGGCAGGCACAGCACTGGGCACCAGGAAAACTGAGACGAACGTCTGTCCAACAGTCCCTGCTCCGGAGAAATTCTTAGTCCAAGAAAGTCTGGGGGGACTCTTGCTTGCAGTCGGGGAGGGCACAAGGCAACGCGTCAGAACGCAGGGAACACACAGGTCCCAGGCCGGTTCGGAGTTCTCCTCCATTCCGGGGTACCGGCAGAGGTGTCCCCTTACGTCCTGACACACTGGGCCCTGGGCAACCCTCCCAGGCTGCACGCCCCGCCCCCACCCCCTTCGGCCCGGGCCGTACCTGGTCACAAGCCGGGCAGCGCGGCCGCAGCAGCTCTGCGTGATGGCGGCCGCAGTAGAGACGCCCGTCGTGGTAGAAGTAGATGAGGTTTATCAGGGCCTGGCCGCAGGCCTGGCAGGCAAAGCAAGCTCGGTGCCAGCAGCGCCGCTCCCCTGCCCGGGCCGCGAACACTCCGTACTCGCCTGGCCTCAGCCGCTGCCTGCACTGCTGGGCGCGGACGCTCGGCTGCTCAGAGGCGCGTCGTGCTCCTAGCTTCCCTCCTGGGCTGCCATCCCAACCCCAGACTAACTGTTCTCCCCACACCCCTGGCAAGCCCACCTCCCCTGCAGGCTCCCCCCAAGAACCCCTGAANGTGTGCAGAAGTGAGAGGGCAAAGCGGAATGGGGGAGGGGGACACTACCTACCTTCTCACAGGTGTGTTCTGGCAGCTTGGGAGGTAGCAGGAAGGCCACCCCCTGTCCCAGGGCCTCCCGCCTCCTCTGAGCGCAGAAGAGCCGCAGCTCAGCCAGCTCCTCCTCCCCAAGGGCCAGGCAGTAGCGCTCCTGCACAAAGAGGCCTCCCCTGTGAGCGGGGGAGCCCAGCAGGCAAGCCTGAAGCTTGACCGGAGGGAGAAGGCTTAGCCGCTGGGTCAAAGGAAGGTTGTAGAACCTCCAGGAGGTGCAGAAGATAACAGCACAGAAGGGCATTGAGAAGGAGAGGGAAAGAGGGGAGAGAGTTGGACTAAGTCTACGTCAGCCTCACTTCCCCCCAGGAATGGCCACCACTCGGATCCTGATGGCCCACAGCACTGAGCCCTGTCACCACATATAGATCCCTGCCCCCAGGGAGCTGGGACTCATTATTACTTTCTGTTGTGTTTTTCCAAGTTATTCCACGTTCTCCTGTCTTTAAAAAATTTTTTTAATGTCTTTTTATTTATTTCTGAGAGAGAGAGAGAGAGAGAGAGAGAGAGACAGCGTGAGCAGGGGAGGGTCAGAGAGAGAGGGAAACACAGAATCCAAAGCAGGCTCCAGGCTCTGAGCCAGCTGTCAGCACAGAGCCCGATGCGGGGCTTGAACCCACGAACCATGAGATCATGACCTGAGCCGAAGTCGGACACTTAACCGACTGAGCCACCCTGGCGCCCCTCATGTTCTCCTGTCTTGCCTCCCCAACTGAACTGTAAGCCTTTAGTCTGGGCACACATAGGACCCTAATAAATACTTAACCATACTGTCTACATTTGTACGTTCCATTATCGGTTTCAAAAGTCGTTCATGTCCATCTTCTCATTTGCTCTTCAGCTAAGCATTGTGAGCCGAGGGGATGCTACTGCCCACCCTCCCACCCCCCGGTGTGGACTTGGAAACTCAGGCTGGGGCAGGGGTGGGATGGCTTCCTCAATTACCAGCGTAGCTAGACCCTAGATCCCTGTCCTCAGGCTTCTGACCCTACGGTAAAAAAAAAAGACAGGGAGGCGAGGGAGAGGGATGCTGGGGAGAGAGAGAGACCCACATCGCTGTCCTGCGGAGGCAGCTGATGCAAGAGGATCCGAAGTCCAGGCCGGTTGGGGGCCCAATGGGTGTCCAAGCCAGGAAGCCCCAAGCTCAGAACTTCAGGGTCCTGAGGAGACGCGGGGGGGGGGGGTTGGTTTCCCTTCCTCTTTTCTCCTCCCCCCACTGCCACCCCTTCTCTAATCTGGAACAACTACCAAGCACCGCCTCCTTCAAGATCAAGACAAGGACAGGTGGCCGCTCCTGCATGTGAGGCACGTCGGGGAGGCCCCACTCCCCCAGATGGTATCCTTTCTGATGCTTTAAGTCACCCCCTTTACTCCTTAGGGCTAAAGCCCCGAGTCTGCTTTGACAGCGCAGACCCCCTAGAGGAAGTAACGTGTATTCGTGCGAAGAAGGTTAAAGCCGGACCCCCTACATCCGAGGCAGGTGGGGGCTGTAGAGACAGGGATTCTTGCAAAGGGAAGACGGCCACAGGACGTTGGGCAGAAAGGCTAACTACCTTCCAGGGGGTGGAAATGGGAGGAGGTCGGTGGAACGGAGGGCATGTTGGGCCCAGAGGGAAGCGCAGGGCTCCTACTACCTGCGCAAAAGTTTCCTCAGCGTCCTCCTCTGGCAAGTGGCCTGCGTCAGTGTCTGAGTCGGCTGGCGGGCCTGGCTCCGGAGGGCTGAGGCTCTCCCCTCGGTGGGGCCAGCCAGAGTTCAGCACTGACATTGGTGACGAAGCCTGCCAGAAAACAGGAACACTTCCCGTGTATCGGGACCTTACAACGTGCCAGGTAGCGCCAAGTGCTTTGTAGGCATTGTCTCCTTCGGTCCTCCCAGCCACCAAGCGAGGCGGGCGGTATTCCTGACCCCATTTTGCAGATGGCCAAACTGAGGGTCAAGGAGCATAAATGCCCGAGGTCACACAGCTACTAAGTGGCACAGCCACATCTTGAAGCCAGGCCTTCTGGCTCCAGAGTTTCTGAAGGTCAAACTCCAGGGTGTGTCCCAAGACTGGGAAGTAGGAAAGAGGAGGCGCATAACGGAAAGACAGGGCATTCTGCCGTTCTAGAGAGCCCCACAGTTGAAACAAAGAAAACAAACTGAGGTTAACCTGCCTAAGGTCACATTAGGAAGCTAAGGAATATTCTAGGAAGAGGCTGACTTTGAGATCCAGGATGGATTCTGACCGCAGCCGGGCACAGGAGGGCCTCAGCAAATCTCAGGCCTCTCTAAGACCCAGCTTTGGGGTTGGGAACAAAGCCTGGACTAGAGCAGTTATATTGCTGCCCAGCCCTGCAAGTCACCCCCACGCCCCTTCAGAAGTCCTGTGCCACCTAAACCTGCTTCCACACCCATCTGCTTCCTTCCTGTTCTGTCCCTCTGGTCCTGTTTCCTGTGGAAAACAGCCCGTATGGGCTGTTCCTACTTAGGGCCAGGAGCTGCCACTTCCCCTAACACCACTGCCCCTGCTCCAGGCAGCAAGAGGCCCTTGGGGCAGGGTGCGCACAGGCGAGGGGCCACCTGGGATCTCAGAGTGGATGTGCGCCCTTTTTTTTTTCCAGCTTATAGTATGAAATCTCCCCCCCTCCCGAAACAACGCTTGGAAGTCAGCCTTCCCCCACCTCCACTCAGCACTGGACCCGGNGCCTGGCTCGAGTTCCACCTTCCCAACCCACCCCTGCGCTCAAGGGCAGAGCCTGAGCGGACCGTAGGGACTGGGGAGGTAAAAGGATGGGAAGGTTTTCCGCGGACAGTGGAGGGAGAAGAGAAGTGTCCGGTCCCGCCAAAAGCCTTCTCGGCAGATCCCCAAAGTTTTTTCTTGGACTTCCCCAGGAATAGTTGGGGCCCCCAGTCTGGCTGTTGGGAGCTTAGGGGAGGGAACGGGGTCTCACCCTCGCTGCGCGCCGGTGTCCGGGCCGTTCTTGACAGACCCCGCCGTCGGGCCTCCCACCTAGTCCGCACCCAGAGCCCTCAGCGCCTGCCCCTGCCCGCCCCGGGAGTGCAGCCCTTCCTCTCCCACGCCCCCGGCCCTCCCTGCCCGCCCCTCCGGGACTGGTAGAGCCGGTGGCTCGGGAGGGGCCTGGTGCTGCAGCCAGAAGGAGAGCATTTGGGGGATCTCAGGGTGGAAGTTGTGCAGGCTCACTGCCCCTCTCGCCACTCCCAGGAATTTAGCGCCGGCCCCGCGGGCCCCGCGGGCACAGTGCCGACTCTAAGGTGCGGTCATTGTGCCAGGTCTTCGCTCAGTTGCTCGCGGAACAGAAAGTCCC